>NC_143552.1:44260000-44560000 GCF_054136105.1 Typopeltis vanoorti
TCCTTCTCATGGTTTTTTATTTATTTAGAAGGGTTTAGGACTGGTAGGATCTCATAAAACAGTTAATAAACTACATTCTGGTGAATATCCTTGTTGAAACATCATGTCAGCAATATTCATAAAAAAAAATAACCAAAACCAACATAAATGGGTAGAATATCATTTACAGTAAAACCTCATAAATTGCCAAACTCTTCTAGAGAAGTAATATCAGAATGGGATATCCTTGATGTTTCAGATGAGGAGATATATTCAGAACTTAAAGATAAGTAACAGGTTTGAAGTGCATCTTAATACATAGGGATGATCATCTGGTTCTGACCAGGAAAATCCTTACTTTTGTATATTCCTAAACCTTCAACATTTATAAAAGCAGGGTATCTCATTTGTCCTGTTAGGCTGTACATCCCTAATCCACTGAGTTATTTTAAATATGGGCATTTCCAAACTTCCTGTCACTGCTCTACTACTTGTGACCAGTGTGATAGTAAAGAACATGATAATAAACTTGCTCTACAAAGAAAGTTAAATGTGTCAACTGTCAAGGAGATTAGATCATCCAGCCTATTTCCATGCATGTCAGTGGTGGAAGGATGAAAACGAATTACAAACGATAAAAGCAGAACAAAATATATCATATCAAGATGTAAAGGGAAAGCTAGCCACAACCCCCCATACCTATCTTGAAATCCTCTCATGCTGAGAAGTGACAATTAAGAAAATATCAAAGTAACTCGAGCCAATATGTCTATTCCATCTGATAAATTTCATCATACCTGAACTTTATTGTCATGAGTGCTTCTCTGTGGAGCACATCAATCACACCACCTATGGTCGCACCCCTTAAACAACTCCAAAAATGATCCCATTTGATGAGAACCCACTTGTCAAGAAAATTATGTTAAGGATCTCACCTGAAGATGAACATAGAAAAAGTGGATATTTTTGCATCTGTCAAAAGTAAACTAAACTCATCAAATGATCCTGACACATCAGATGTATTAAATATTTTTCCAGAAGAAAAAATGGACACTGTCCATCCATACTTCCTTAAATCAATAGAAAAATATAAGCCTGATAAAGGTAAGCCCTCAACATCTTTCGATACTATCAAGGTTCTGCTGTAGAAATGCTAACTTTTTTGTTTCTGTCTGCAGGAAACTTATTTAAAACCCAGTGAGAACCCAACCTTAAGACATTTTACTCTTTTTAGTAAAGACAGAACTTCTGGAGATGGTCCTGCTCTTATCTATCCTAGTGTGTAATCATGCTCATTTCCAACATGTCCAGCTTAATACTTCTCTGGAAGCAGTAGCAATTTGCTTACCTTTGGGATTTCTTATTACAGTATATTCCATTTATTTACCACTGGGTTGTGAGTTAAATTAGATGGAACTTGACAATCTTATATTGGTACTGCCTCAGCCCATACTTCTCATGGGTGACTTTAATGGACATATGATAGTGCTGACAACACAAATGAACAAGATCAGATCATTGAGCAAATGCTTGACATGTATTTCTGCAATAAATCTTAGAATTTGCTCTCCCTGTCATTTTTCCACTGTTCATTTGGGATGTCACAGAGAACATCTAAACATCTATGGAAGTGATCATTTTCCTATTATTTGCACTGTCTTAACAGGAACCATGCTTTCCTGCATGGACGCTTTATGTGGAAAATGGATTAGACTGACTGGAGTACTTTTTCCATCTTGCAAAATTTAATGCTGAAAGTCAAACGCCTATCAATGAAGCAGTGAGTAAAGTATGTTGCAGAATGTATTGTCTAGGCAGCAACAACCACAATTCCAGTAACATCATCTTGATTTCTGCTTTATCCAAAGCCTTGATGGAACCCAGAATGCCAGGCACCCAAAAAAAAAAAAAAGACCAACACAGAGCATTCGGTATATTTCATAGATACTCTACCACATCAAATCAAATCTAATAGCTTTTAAACATGCTCGGGCCAAAGCATATTATGTGAGACGTCAGAGTCAAAAACAATGTTGAATCCAATTTAAATCATCCAGAAACAAGCTATTGCAGATGCTACTATAGAATTTCAGCAACAGCTTCATATCCTCCTGACTTTTTAATGTTGAAAGAGCAACAAGAGAAACAATAACTAAACTTTTCTACCAATGGACTAGAGCCATACAATCAGCTGTTTTATAGGAGGAAAGAAAGAATTCTTCTACTCTCTCTCTCTCTGATGTTAGTGCAGTAGGTCCTGATGATATCCATTATGAGATGATGAAACGTTATTAAAATTTTTTTTTTTTTTAAAGTTTACTGTTGTACTTGTTATTTACTGTTTCATGTTTATTACTGCTTATTCCTCTGAGTGCAGCTGTAACCTTTGATTTGGCATGTATGATGTTAGCTGTCCTTGAGCCAATAAACCTAATCATCCAAACAGCCAGATTGTGAAATGTCAGTGGTGGTATTCCAAAGGTTTGACCAGCAGTTTAAGGAATTCTATCAGGTAAATCAGTGGAATGCATATATTGTTAAGTGGGTGGGTGTCTCTTAACCACCAGCACTGTACATTGAAGATTTTTGAAACAGATAGCACAGACAAACTAACAGCAAAGTTGTTAACAGTATTTACAGGTACTAGGAGAGAATATGCAGGAACAAGCAATATATTGCAGTGCATTATCAAATATCCAGAACAAACAAAAGAAGCAAGATATTTGCCCCACAACTTCCTCCACACTCACACTCACTCTCTCTCTCTCTCTCTCGTTAATACTGTTTGCTGTAATTCTAACCCAAGGTTCATATGTATAAAAAATACTTTCACTAGGAAAAATTCAACTCTTTACTTTTTTTTAACTGAAGGAAAAGATTAACTATAATCAGAATAATTCATTTAATATCATTCCATTGCCTGCAGTGGTTACAGGTTTTCTTACATTGCTTACAGGTTTTTTTTTTTTTTTAATATGCACTTGAGGGTCTCAAGTGCATATTAAAAAGCATATCTCAAGTGCATACAAGACCCTCGGCATTGCCAGCCAAGGGTCTCATATCTGTGGTCGGACAGTAATGTTCTTTTTGAACAGCTGAAGGTTTAGTCCTTGGGAAATACTTTATGATGAAGACTGTTCCACACATAAATGAAATGACAGTGGAGTTAGTGAAACAAGTTCAATGAGTAAGCAGTCATAAATGTATTTGAGCATTATCTTGTATACCATCGTTACCTCAGCAGATCATGTTTCATCATCAAATTCCTGATGTATACTCCCAAGGTGGTCTATAAGATATTATCATAGTATTACATGAAAAGTTTATATCATTACTATTGTCCTATCAATGACCAGTCTTCCTTTAAAAGAATGTGAGGAGCCTTTGACATAATTTAGTTTAATTTACAATTTTAATTCTTAAATTCATCTGGGCTGCACCAGACATTTGATCCTGTTTTTTATTGATAGGAATCTTTTGAATAGATGATTCCATTTTTGAAAGCATACTGCAATTGAGACTGCACACATAATTCCACTTAAATCTATTACGCACTTGCAGGGGCGGTTCGTGCATAGGCACTGGGGAACTGCAGCACTCCCAATTTTTCTCGATATATAAATATATTTATCAATTTATTTATATTTGCTTGTAATATTTAATTTTATCATCAACAATCTTATACAATTCTCTTATTTTGTATAAAAAATAATAAAAATCCATCTTGTAGCACTTAGGAGAGCGAAGGATGCTAGCAGCACTGTGTTTACCACAGTGTCATATTGCTAGTATTTGCTACGTGCAAGCATATGCACGTCATAGTGAGATGCGAGCTATTAGTGTAATGCGGCACTGTCTGCCGCGCAGTTCCACTGTTGTTTATATGCAGTTTGCACCAGTAGTAGAGTGTTCGTAGCGCTTATCGTGTTTACTCCGTCTCTTTAAATATTTGGACATTACAATTAAAGACATAACATTTGTTATAGTTTTTATTTTAGAACATTATTGGGGTTATGATAATGGATTTTTAAGTAATTTTGAATTATACTAAACTGTATAATTTTATAGTTAATGAACAATATTTTTTCATGAAACAAAACAAGAAGAATATATTTTATTTTTAAGTAATTTTGAATTATACCAAACTGTATAATTTTATCGATAATAAACAATATTTTTTTCATGTTTAATTTTTAAAAAAAATTTTTACCATAATTTTGATATTTTATCCAAACACATATGCATTGTACTTACAGTGTGTATGTATATTTCGAAAGTTGCAGCACACCCACAATTTCAAGCCACGAGCCGCCCACTACCCACTTGTTATATTACATGTTATCTGCAAAATCTGAGAATTTCTAGATTGTGGAATTTTGAGCAGACTGCAATTTAGACTCATTGCTGTCACATATAATTACAATTAAATCTGTTACCCACTTGCTATATAACATGCTATCTGCAAAATATGAGAATTTCTAGGATGCCATTGGATGTGAAAGAGATGAGGATTTCAAATAAAATAGGGATTAAGTTGCTTAAAAAAAGATCTATGTATATAAGTATTAAACATTTTCAAAAAAAAAACAAAACTAGAAAATCAGAAAAAAATGGAAAGGATTATAAAAAATGTAGGAAAGTCAGAATTTTCAAAATTTCAGAAGAAAAAAAGCAGTAATAATTTTGGACTGCAATTTTGAGACATATGCTGAATGAGGTACAGCATTTATAAGCTTTGTTTTTCATTGATTACTACCTGGTTGTTATTTGATTAGCGAAATCTTGATAGGTGCTTAACTTTCTGCAGGTCGTATATAGAGGTGGCAGGGTTTCTCCTTTCCAGAAAATGGTGTTTCATTCTGCAAAACAGGCATACTTGCTGCAGAGCATATGCAATTAACAGACATAATATATTGGTATCATATCCTTAATTGCTTCAGCCTTGTTTCTAACTAAACTAAATACAACTTGTGTATAGTCCAGATTGAAGAGATGAATCATAGTCTGTTTATATTGAGATTTTTATGGTAACATGTATAAATATGCAGCCACAGAAACAGACAGTAAAAGACATCAGTGTAAATAGACAGGTCTACAGTGTAATCCTTGATGGTGAATTTACAGAAAGTTAAGTAGCAGTTAAGATTTGGCCATTCAAAAACTGCCCAGCTTAACCAATAAAAAATAGTTTATAAATGCTATGCTGCATTTGGCATCAATCTAAATTTGGAAAAGATCTTGAATTTTTATTTATTTATTTATTTTTCAATTATGATCATCTCAGTATCTCAATAGTTTCAATTTTTCTTGAAACTATTGACATACGGAGTTCTTTTCTAAATCTCTGTAATATTCCCCCCCCCCCCCCCAGTCTTTATAATCCTTTCCATTTTTACTCATGTTTTAGTTAATCTTTTCTCCAAAATGTTTAATGTTACTATATATATATATTATTGATCATAATTTACTCGATAGAAAATGTATATAAAAATGAATTTAAATGACTCTATACCGAGAAAGAAAAGTTTAATGTTAAGATACGACTGGTTTCGTTGAAATTCAACTTCTTTAGGTATCACAGGCAAAGAATTGAATAAAAAATAACAGAGACATGATAAAATACATTAACAGATCTAGTATAAAACACACAAGTACATTTAAAAACAGGAATGCGTGTTTGAATTCCAACTGAAGTTGACTACATGCGTGAGCTGACATGAGTGCGCCAGTATTGGACAGTGACAATGTGTGCATTAGAAATATTGTAGATAAGGCTGTTATTAATATGAGAAGAATCAAGCGATATTTCTCTAGATTCAGTTATTCTTCTTTCAAGTTCATCATAGCACACGTGGATATTAGAAGTTTGTGGCCAGTCTATGAGGTGTTGGCTGCCTTCATCCGAGTTGATAGAGAAGAGAACGTGGCTAGAGAGAGCGTTGGCCCTGGTTCTGTTGTAGGAAATGTCTCTTTGGTGTTCTTCCATGCGTAAAAGGATGGATTTAGCTGTCTGGCCGTAGTATGGTTTGCCACAATCACACAAAATCTTGTAGATTCCTGAATACTGAGTAGGAAGATGTTTCAATTTAGGTCTACTTAGTATGGAGCGAAGTTTAGGAAATGTAGTGAAGCAAGTTCTAATGTTGAATTTCTGAAGCATTTTGGCTAGTTTTGGGGAGAGAGAGAACTGATGTATGGTAACGAAATAAAAGCTCTTGGTGGAGAAGAATCTTCAAAAGCAGTTGTGAGGTGGACAGAGAAATTTATTAATCTTTTTAAGAGAGAATCCATTGTTAACAAAAGACTTTTTAAGAAAATTGAGTTCATATTCAATTTCTGTTTCATCTGTTAATAAAGATCTGGTTCGATGTGCCAGGGTTGAAATAATACCAAACTTTTGTGAAGGAAAGTGATGGGAAGAAGCATGAAGGTATCTGTCTGTGTGAGTGGGTTTTCTAAAAATGGAGATTTTGATATTTTCAGTGCATCTTGTCGTAAGTTTTAAGTCCAGAAAGGGAAGACAGTTGTCGGATTCCAGTTCACAGGTGAAATTGATTGTTTGATGAAACTTGTTGAGGTGGTCCAAAAAAAAAAAAAAAAAAAAAAAAAAAAACAGTTGAGGTTGTTGAAACAGTGTTCCCAAATGAGAAATAAATCGTCAATATAACGATACCATACTTTAGGTTTAAGAGTCGAGGAATTAATTGCTTTTTCTTCAAAATCCTTAACAAATATGTCAGCAAGAATTGGAGAGAGCGGGCTGCCCATAGCTAAACCTGAATTTTGTTTATAAATCTTGTTATCATATTTGAAGTATCCTGAGTTCACACAGTGAGAAAGTAAGGAAAAAATTTTTTTGGATAGTTTCTTCTGGAGAAGGTTTAGAACTTCTTGAGTAGGTACATTCGTGAAGAGGAAAACAATATCGAAACTTGCCATTAAATCAGATGTGTTGAGTTTAATGTCTTTTATTTTGGATACAAAATCAGCTGAATTTTTTACATGAGAAAAGGAAGTACCACAAAGGTTTTTTAAAAAGGATGCGAGGTATTTTGAAAGGTTGTAAGTAGGGGAGTTTATGCCCTCAACGATAGTGGAGAGTTTCATTTATGGATCTTAACACTGACACTTACTCTGAACTAAATAGTGATCCTACAAAAGAACTACACAAAAGGACCAACAATTTACTGAATACCACTTCAGAGTTACCAAGAAACATCGGTCTTTCCATTAGGTCGATTCATCCCTAGGTTATGTGGACTCCCTAAGATCCATAAATTAAACTCTCCACTAAGACCTATCGTTGAGGGCATAAACTCCCCTACTTACAACCTTTCAATATACCTCACATCCTTTTTAAAAAACCTTTGTGGTACTTCCTTTTCTCATAAAAAATTAAGCTGATTTTGTCTCCAAAATAAAAGACATCGAACTCAACACATCAGATTTAATGGCAAGTTTCGATATTGTTTCCCTCTTCACGAACGTACCTACTCAAGAAGTTCTAAACCTTCTCCAGAAGAAACTATCCAAAAAATTGTTTTCCTTACTTTCTCAATGTGTGAACTCAGGATACTTCAAATATGATAACAAGATTTATAAACAAAACTCAGGTTTAGCTATGGGCAGTCCGCTCTCTTTGATTCTTGTTGACATATTTGTTAAGGATTTTGAAGAAAAAGCAATTAATTCCTCGACTCTTAAACCTAAAGTATGGTATCGTTATATTGACAATTTATTTCTCATCTGGGAACACAGTGTCAACAACCTCAACAAGTTTCATCAGAAAATCAATTTCACCTGTGAACTGGAATCCAACAACTGTCTTCCCTTTCTGGACTTAAAACTTACGACAAGATGCACTGAAAATATCAAAATCTCCATTTTTAGAAAACCAACTCACACAGATCTTTATGCTTCTTCCTGGCACATTGATCCAGATCTTTATTAATAGATGAAACAGAAATTGAATATGAACTCAATTTTCTTAAAAGTCTTTTGTTAACGATGGATTCTCTCTTAAAAAGATTAATAAATTTCTCTCTATCTACCGCACAACTGCTTTTGAAGATTCTTCTCCACCAAGAGCTTTTATTTCGTTACCATACATCAGCTCTCTCTCCCCCAAAACTAGCCAAAATGCTTCAGAAATTCAACATTAGAACTTGCTTCACTATGTTTCCTAAACTTCGCTCCATACTAAGTAGACCTAAAATGAAACATCTTCCTCCTCGGTATTCAGGCATCTACAAGATTTTTGTGTGATTGTGGCAAACCATACTACGGCCAGACAGCTAAATCCATCCTTTTACGCATGGAAGAACACCAAAGAGACATTTCCTACAACAGAACCAGGGCCAACGCTCTCTCTAGCCACGTTCTCTTCTCTATCAACTCGGATGAATGCAGCCAACACCTCGTAGACTGGCCACAAACTTCTAATATCCATGTGTGGTATGATGAACTTGAAAAGAAGAATAATTGAATCTAGAGAAATATCGCTTGATTCTTCTCATATTAATAACAGCCTTAGCTACAATATTTCTGATGCACACATTGCCTCTGTCCAATACTGGTGCGCTCGTATCAGCTCATGCACATAGTCAACTTCAGTTGGAACTCAAACACGCATTCCTATTTTTAATGTACCTGTGTGTTTTATACTAGATCTGTTAATATATTTTATCATGTCTCTGTTATTTTTTATTTAATTCTTTGCCTGTGATACCTAAAGAAGTTGAATTTCAACGAAACTAGTCGTATCTTAAGATTACACTTTTCTTTCTCGGTATAGAGTCATTTAAATTCATTTATATATATATATATATATATATATATATATACACATCTTAATATTTTAATAACTTGACGTAAGGAGGTGCTTAAGGGTCAAAGCTGAATAACTGAGAGGAGACATCCACATAGCCTTTAAAGGAATGCGGAGAATCGACCACGGCTTCTGACCTAATATCCAATCCTCACCTTCTCGTGGTGCACCCTGTTAGGTATCTACCTGGATACTGAATGGACGCGGATGGGCCAGCAATTTGGCATTTAGCCGACCAAATTGTGTTCTTATTGGCTTAAACCAAAATACAAAATGATGGTACAACACGACAAAATTCCATGCCGCCCGGTTAAACAAGGTCCCATTGTTTTTGCTAGGGAACCAGGGCAAATAGCGAAAAGTCAGCTACTGGAACAAATCTGAAAACACACCCCAACTCAGCATCACCAGAGTTAAAGATCAGTACTATTAACATAAGAAGCCTGAATGGCAAAGTAATGGAGCTAGCTGAGGAATTAGATAAGTACCAGATCGACATAATAGGGGTGACCGAAACAAAAAATTTTGTATTTATTGCTCTTTGTGAGTAATAAATTCAAAATGTTATATTCAGGCAATGGCAATCAAGGAAAAGAATGAGTAGCCATAATATTCAACACAAAATACAACGCTAATCTTCTTTAATGGCAGGCAGTCTCGAGTAGAGTGATTTGGACAAATATGAGAATGGGAAACTTGACAATGAGACTTATTTGTGCCTATGGTCGCACAGAAAGTTCTACTAAAGTAGAAGTGGAGGAATTTTTTGAGGCTTTGGAGAAAGCAACTGACAGAATGAAAAATGAAAAGTTGGTCTTTGTTGGGTATCTAAATAGCAGAGTAGGAAATGATTGTCAGACATACAAAAATATTTTGGGAAAATTTGGAGAAAAGAGCAAAGCTAATAATGGCAAATACCTGTTGGATTTCTGCTCAGGGCATGTACTGGTTATTACGAACACCATGTTCCAACACAAAAATTTGCACAAATTCACATGGTGAGAAGAGGCAAGGAATAAGAAAAGTCTCATTGACTATGTTATTATCGATAGTGATGTTTTCTCCCTGGTGCTGGACACCAGAGTGTACAGAGGATTTGAAATTGGAAGCGATCATTATTTAGTCTTGAGCAGGATAAAATTGAATTTCATTTTGAAAAGCAGAACATTTAGGAAAGTTTTAAAGCGAATGAAAGTTGAGCAGCTCTGAGATGTGAACTGTAGACTAAAATATACAAACATTATTTAAGAAAAATGAAAGAGTTTGAGAACAGGAACCAAACTTTGCAGATTCAGTGGCAAGCCTTGAAGAAAACATTGATTGATTCAGCCAGAGAGGAATGTGGTGAACATGGCTGCAAGGATAGAAAAATCAGAACTCCATGGTGGACACAGGAAGTTAAAGAGGCAGTGATGGAAAAGAAGAAAGCATGTCAAAAGTTCCTGGCAAATAAGTTCGCTTGTGCTCTTAGAGAATACAGTGACAAATATAAGAACGCTAAACACTGTGTAAAACTAGCTAAACAAAAGTCATGGGAAGTATTTATTAAGAACATAGAAAATAAATATCAAGAGGGTGGCAAGATATTCTGAAGATTGTTGAAGAAGCTCAGAAATGGAGGAAAGAGTGTTGTGAAAGGAATTAGAGATGATAAATGTGACATGAGAACTATAGAAAAAGATATCCTTGAGGTATGGAGTAATTACTTCGAAAAATTGCTAAATGAAAGAAGCAGTGATAGCACTGTGGTAAAAAAACACTCAACAGGGATATATTCAGGAATACATATCCATACTTGAAGTAGAAAAAGCCATCAAAGGCTTGAAATGTGGAAAGGCAGCAGGAATAGATGATATTAGGCCAGAAATGCTGAAGTATGGTGGTATAAAAGTCTTGCAGTGGCTGCACTGCATAGTTCAGAATGCCTGGACAGAGGGACGAATTCTCAATGATTGGAGTAGAGCTCATAGTACCCATATATAAAAAGGGAAATAAAACTGAATGTGAGAATTACAGAGATGTTTCCCTACTAAGTGTTCCTGGTAAGATTTATGCAAGTATAGTTGAGAAACAGTTGAGAAGGATTATGGAAGAAAAGCTTGGTGAAGAACAAGCTGGATTCAGGCCAAATAGAGACTGTCAGGATCAGATCTTCACTTTATGACAAATAGTTGAGAAATCATGGGAATATAACAAAGATCTGTATTTAAGTTTTGCAGATCTGGAAAAGGCATATGACAAGGTGCCAAGAGAGAAGCTATTCAATACACTACAGTTATATGGTGTCAATGAGGCATTATATCAAGCAGTACTTAGTCTTTATTTGAGTTGTAAGTCAGCAGTAATTGAAGGAAGTACAGGAAGGTGGTTCAATGTTAAATCAGGTGTCAAACAAGGATGTACATTATCCCCTCTGTTATTCATTATCTATATGGATCACATTATGAAGGTAAGTGGTATTAAACATGATATCAAAATTGGAGATGTTAATGTCAGCTCTTTGCTTTATGCAGATGATGTTATACTTCTAAATAAATCCGCTACAAGTCTGCAAGATTTCCTGACTAAATTGAATAACTGTTGTAATAGATATGGTATGAAGGTGAGCAATAACAAGACAAAGATAATGAAAATAGGCAGAAGCATTGAAAATGTCAACTGCGTTGTGAATGGAGAACCTGTGGAACAAGTTAAACATTTCAGCTACTTAGGCACGATTTTTAGTGAAGATGTTAAATTAAATATGGAAATAGACAACAGAATCAACAAAGCTGGTATGGTAGGAAGTCAGCTGAATAAATTCATATGGAATAAGAGAGAAATTAGTCAAAACACTAAATTAGCTGTATACAAGACAGTGTTCAAATCAGTTTTAACTTATGGATCTGAGAGCTGGTTCAGAAGTAAAACACTTGACCAAAGACTAGAGACTGCAGATATGAGAGTCCTGAGAAAGATTTGGGGCACAAACAGTTGTCATCAATGGCATTATCATATTAAAAACGAGGATATTAGGAAAGAACTTGACATTGTCAGCATCCAGGAATGCATTGGCAGAGCTAATCTCAGGTAGCATGATGACTTAAACAGAATGGGCAAGGAAAGATTAGCAAAACAAGTGTTCTCTGGCAGGTTGGCAGCAAAATGACCCAGAGGTCAATCAAAATATAGGTGGATTGATATGGTGAAAAGTGCCTTAGATGATAGAAATATAAGATATGATAATGTTTGAGTCTTGACAAGTAACAGACTGATTTGGAGGAAAAATGTAGATAGGAAGTTGGTAATGATGTAAACTTTTCATATAGTATTAGCATATCCTGTAGACCCCTTGAGGGTACATGGCAGGAATTTGATGATGATGATATCACGATCTCTATCTAACTTCCATAGGCATCTAAATCTTCATTTTTTGCAGATTGTTATGTAATAGATTTAATGTTACAATTCTCTGCAACTGCTGTGATTCTTTACATCATGCCACAGTTTCAACAGTGGAACCATATGCTGCAAAGAATCCACTCCTCTGTTTCTAGTAAAGAAACAGAGGTCTGATGTTCCACATAGCTCAGATGAACGTGAGGCTAAAAATTGGAATAGGAATAGAGAATCATGCTAGAGGTAAGAAACTATGATGTTTTTATTATTTCTTAAATAATAATAATAATAATTATTATTATTATTATTATTTTGAAATATGATCTGCTGAGGTATTGGTGTTATAAAGGGAAGGTTACTCAAATACAGACCTTACTTTCAAATACGTTTAATTAACTTAAATATTTGCCTTAAAATAATATTCAAAAAATGCAAGTCTAAGTGTAACATAAGTGTATAATGTATGATCTAAATCTTTCACATTCTCACTGTGACTTCTAATAAAAAGGCCATTTCTTCTTCGTATAACAACTGTAAAAATGGCTTTCTTCAAGTATGTTTATAAATATATGCAGTGTATCTGAATTATCATATTTTCAGCTATACAAGCCATTTTGATACAAAAAGTAACAGTAAATGTTCTAAAGCAGCTTTCCAGAATAACAGTTTCAAACTGAAATAAAAAGTTCCAGCAGTAAAGACTGTTGCTTTTAGAATAAAAAATGAAAGTCAAAAAACAATAACTAAACCTTGGAGACTTAAACTCTGAACCAAACCTCGATTAATTCAGCTACAGAATGTGGTTATGTTGTTTGCGAGGATGGAAAAATATGAACTTTATAGTGGCCACAAGAAGTTAAATTACTAGCAAGTTAAGTTAGCATGTGCCCTGAGAATATACAGGGAAAAAAAAAAAAATGTAAAAAGCTATTTATTTGAAAGAATATAAATTTATTGGAAAGAATATAAATATCTTTATTTATATTCTTTCCAAAGTCTTCCCATGACTTGTTAGCTACTTTTATCAGGAAAGTAATAAAATATTCTGGAAGCTATTGAAAATGGAGGAAAGAGTACTGTAAAAGGATTCAAATATGAGAAAGGTGATATTGAAAACTGAAAATATTCTGTATGAATGGAGTAATTACTTTTTAATTCATAAAATGATATAAGTAATGATAGAATAATGGTAGAAAATATCAGCAGAATACTGATTTATACCAGTATTTCAGGTTCATCATCTCTAAATGGATCGTTATGTATGAAAGTGGCATTAAACCTAATGTCAAAAGTGAAGATGTTAGTCATAATTTGTATCAAGTATTTACTGCAGATTTGTACTGGATTTATTTAGGAGTAAATACAGTTCAAGTCTGAAAGATTTCCTGACTAAATCGAATAACTGCAGTAAATGTGGTATGAAATCTAGCAATAAAATGAAAATAGGCAGGGATATTTAAAATATCTCTGATACTTCTGAAGTGAAAATAAAAAGAGGAATTAGACAAGATTGTATTCTTTCACCAAATTTATTTAATATCTATAGTGAGACAGTGATGAAAAAGATTGAAAAACAAAAACTAGGAATTAGTATCAATGGTATAAAATACAACAATATTAGATATGCTGATGATACCATTCTAATAGCAGAAAACAGAAACAAATTAATCAAATTACTGCAGCTACTAATTGAAGAAAGTAAATAGTTTGGATTAGATACAAATGCAAAAAAGACCAAATTTATGAAAATCTCAAAAGAAAACAGATCTGAGCCAGAAATATTCATAAACAATATGAAAATCGAACATACAACAGAATACAAACATTTAAGCACCTACTTTGCTGCAGATAGAAAGCAAGATAAAGAAATAAAAATAAGAACAGCCATAGCTAAAGATGCCTTCTGGAAAAATAAATATCTGCTCAGAAGTTCTGTGGGTATCGAGAAAAGAAAAGAATGATAAGAACCTTAGTGTGGGCCAGTTTTCACATATGGAAGTGAGACCTGGGTATTCAAGAAGAGAGTAAGACAACAGATTATGGCCTTTAAAATGTGGTGCTATAAGAGAGCTCTGAAAATCACAGACAGATTACACGACAAATACACATGTCCTACAGATAATGAGATCATAGAGATCCTTATTATGTGAAATGATCCAGAGAAAGATGAGATTGGCGGGACATATACTGAAAGGTTCAGCAGGACAGAGGATACTAACAGTTTTAGAAGGAAAAATTATGGGAAGAGGATTGAGAGGTAAAAAACGAAGGACATGGTTTGAAGATATAAGATCATGGACAGGATCACATGGCTATGCAGAAACAAAAAAGGAAAGTCACCAACACAGAGAACTGGAAAGACATGGTGCTGCATCCTCTTGCTGAGGAAGCTACATGATGATGATGATTTAAAATACCAACTGCATCTTGAATGGAGAACAAGTAAGCAGTGCCTTAACGGGGGTGTGACGAAAGAGGTTCCCGCCACTGACGCAGCTAGGTTTGGGGTGCAAAACCTTAAAAATAAATAAATAGATATGAAAGTCTGCTATTTTATATTGTATTTTTAAATTTCAGCAATGCGGCACTTTAGACACACAAATTCTGCAACTCATTTTGATGGGGTTAATAGTAAGTATTTAACTTGTTACATTTAAATTTTTAAATGTAACAAGTTAAATTGTCAAATGACATTTTTGGGTTAGGGGCACAAGTTAGACACTTGCCACAGGCGCTTCATACTCTCGTTACTCTACTGCAAGTAAGACATTTCAGCTATTTAGGCACAATTTTTAGTGAAATACTCTATTAAATATGAAAATAAACAACAGAATTCGCAAAGCTAGTATGGTAGGAAATCATTATCATCAACATCAAATTCCTGCCATGTACCCTCAAGGGATGCACAGGATATGATAGTTCTACATGAAAAACTTACATCATTACTAACTTCCTATCTACAATTTTCCTCCAAATCAGTCTGTTACCGGTCAAGACTCCAACATTATCAAATCTTATATTTCTATCATCTAAGGCACTTTGTACTGTATCAATCCACCTATATCTTGGTCTTCCTCTGGGACGTTTTGCTGCCAACCTGGCAGAGAACACTTGTTTTGCTTATCTTTCCTCGCCCATTCTGTTTAATTCATTCCACCTGAGATTAGCTCTGCTAACGCATTCCTGGATGACATAGGAAAGAACTAGACATTGACAATGTCTAGTTCTTTCCTAATATCCTCGTTTTTAATATGATATTGCCATTGATGCCATCTGTTCATGTCCCTAATCTTTCTCAGGACTCTCATATCTGTGGTCTCTAGTCTTTCTTCAAGTGTTTTACTTCTGTGACCCAGCTCTCAGATCCATAAGTTAAAATTGGAACACACTCTTGTAACAGCTAATTTAATGTTTTGACTAATTTCTTTTATTCCATATAAATTTATTCATTTGACTTCCTACCATACCAGCTTTGTTGATTCTGTTGTCTATTTCTATATTTAATTTACCATCTTCACTAAAAATCGTGCCTAAGTAGCTAAAATGTTTCACTTGTTCTGTAGGATCTCCATTCACAATGCAGTTGATATTTTCAATACTTCAGCCTATTTTCATTGTCTTTGTCTTGTTATTGCTGACCTTCATACCATATCTATTACAACAGTTATTGAATTAATCAAGGAATATTGCAGACTTGTAGCGGATATATTTAGAAGTATAACATCGTCCGCATAAAGCAAAGAGCTGACATTAACATCTCCAATTTTGATATCAGGTTTAATACCACTTTCCTTCATAATGTGATTCATTATCTATACGGTAGTAAATCAGCTGAATAAATTCATTTTGAGTCAGAGAGAAATTAGTCAAACCATTAAATTAACTGCATACATTAACTGCATATTCAAATCAAATTTATGTTATGGATCTGAGAGCTGCATTAGAAATGAAACACTTGATCAAAGACTGGAGACTACCGATATGAGAATTCTGAGAAAGATTAGAGTGAACAGATGGTATCAGTGGCTGTATCATATTAAAAACAATTAGGAAATAATTTGATAGTTAGCATTCAGGAATGTGTTAGCAACTAATCTTAGATGATATGTCACTTAAACAGAATGGGAGAGGACAAGTCTTGTTCCAAAGCTGTATCATCCTTACCTTCAAAAATGCACAAAAGTATGTCAGATTAATAATCCTTATTTAATATATATATATAATCCTATATATTTAGCTTCCTGTAACCTAGTTGGATAATTCTTCCAAAAAAAGAAAAAGAGGCGCTCCATTTACAGAAATAGCTTTTCTTTATATAATTGTCAGTAGGAAGTTAGTAATAATGTAAATTTTTCATTAATAATGATGCTTTATAGTATGAACAACACCAAGAGAGAGGAAAAAATATAATTATTACACTATACCAGTCTGTCCAAAGTAAGCTGATCTGCCTGCAGGCACAGAGAACCTTAGACACTCCAGGATGTTTAAGAGGATGCAGTTGATCTTGGAAGAAATCCAGAGTAATTTAATAATAAAGTGAACACCTTTTGGTAACTCGTATAGGTAAATATGACTTCTCCATTGCTTCCACCTTAGTATCACCACCTCTGGGTCTGGCTCCTACTGACGAGACCTCAATAAAGGTCGAAACCGGTCTGGGTAGTGGCCCTTCCCTTAATGCATAGCATTATACATGTCTGCAAGGAGGTGCTTTGCATTATTGGAGATACTAAGACAAGTAGTGATGAGAGCTTGGTCCACCTTTACCACGAGTTGCCTCAGTCCTAAAGATACTTCAGGTGCAAACTTTGTTTGCTTACACTTGGATAAAGGATTAAACTAAATTTATTATGATGCACTTGATCTTTAGGAGAATGGATGAAGGTAGCTGTCTGAATGAAAAGTTTGAAAGGCATGGAGATCGTATTTGCAGAGTACTTTGGCTATTTTTATTGATGTACCCTTAACATATAGGGTGGGTATAGTTTTGCTGTGATCCTGTGTGCTGTGTATAGTAGGGATTGCATGCAATATTTTATATTGGCTGTAACCTTTGACTAAAAAAGTGTTGTGAAGGTCCCTGAGCCCAGTTTCAAGGACTGTGTCATTTGAACAAATAGTTCCAAGCGAGCAAGTATTTTGAGGATGCTGTGCTGTTGAGAAGGGTGGTAGTGTGATTGTTTATGTAAATATCTCAATCATCAGTGACACCTATATGTGTTATATTATTTTTATGGCTATTTAGCCTTTTTGTTTAGGAGTGCCCCTTTATAATGTCATTGGCTTTTTACTCAGTTTAGGGCATTAGTGATGTTTTATATAGACAGATATTTGAAGGATATATAGGAGGAAAAATACAGACATACCTTTGTTGGATGTTGCTGGCTGTCTTATTATTAAGTGGCATACTGGTGTGTGTGGCGATATACAGTCATCCGCTGTTAAAGGAAGAGGGGGGGGGTTGGGAAAAGTGGGGGTAGAGAGATGTGGAAGAATTATCGGTGAGGCAAGGGGTATGTGGATTTTTCGAAATCCACATACCCAGGGTTTTTTTATTATTAAAGGTGGGCAGAGAATACTTTGGGGGGGGGGGGTGAGATTGATAAGATCAGAGGTGTGAGCTGTTTTCGACAGTGCATTGTTTTTGGAGCGCTCAGAAATAATACCTATATGTGTAATTTTTTCATGTAGTACTATCAAATCCTGTACCCCCCCCCAAGAGGGTACATGTCAGGATTTGATGGTGATGAATGATATTTAAATTGTAGCTTTTTCCTGGATTGCATACCAAAGCAACTCCAGTGCCAAAAGTTATATTCTCATAATCTCTCTAGTAAATTTTTGAAACTTGCTTTATATATTTGGCTATAAAATATGGCTGGATCCATAATATTCTCCATTTTATTATCTTAATTATGCCAAATTGCAGTTTTCGGTTCATATTTTAGTCATTTTTTTATGCTCCTACCAAGAGTTCACATATGATATTTAACTTTCTGTAATACTGAGAGAGAGTTTGATTTCTAGGTTTCGTCTCCGATGAGATTCAACCAGTTCAAAACATCCGTTAGGCCAATGACACCTATATTATCATTAAATTTCTGGCACATACCCTCATTTGGGTGTACAGGATATTATGATGGTACTACATGAAAAGGTTGCATCATTGCTAACTTCCTATAGACAATTTTCTTCCAAATTAATCTGTTATCTATCAGTACTCCAGTATTGTCAGATATTATATTTCAGTCTTCTAAGGCACTTCTTTTAGTATATCAGTCCATCTCGATCTTAGTCTTACTCTGAGTCTCTCTCTCTTTTTTTTTTTTTTTTTTTTTTTTTTTTTTGGCATCCTAAACAAAACACTTATTAACCTTTGCTTTCCCATTCTTTTTAACTGTCCATAAATTGTTTAAGTGTCCATATCATGTTAAATTGAGGAATACGTTAGCTCTCCTAACACATTCCTCAATTTAACAATGGCAAGTTCTTTCTAACATCCTCATTTTTAATATGATTCACTCCTCTAATTTTTTTCTCAAACTTTCATATCTGTGATCTCCAGTTTTTGATCAAGTGATTAATTTCTAACCCGGCTCTCAGATCCATAAGTTGAATTTGGTTTTTGAACATCTCTTGTATACAGCTAGTTTAGTGTTTTGACTAATTTCTCTCTAATTCCATATCAATTTATTCAGTTGACTTCCTACCATACCAGCTTTGCTAATTCTGTTTATTTCCATATTTAATTTTCTGTCTTCATTAAAAATTGTATGTAAATAGCCAAAATGTTTTACTTGTTCTATAAGATCTCTTTTCAGGATGCAGTTCATGTTTTCAGTGTTTCTGCCTATTTTCATTGTTTTGTCTTTTTATTGCTCATTTTCATACCAAATTTACTATATCAGTTATTCAATTTAGTCAGAGAATCCTGCAGACTTGTACTGGACTTATTTAGGAGTATAACATCATCTGCATGAAGTAAAGAGTTGAGATTAACATCTCCCATTTGGATATCAGTTTTAATACCACTTTCCTTCATAATTTAATCCTAGATGATGAATAACAGTGGAAATAATGTACATCCTTGTCTCACCTGATCAAACCATCTTCCTGCAGACTAAGTATTGCTTGATATAATATTCCATTTACACCATATATCTGTAGCGTTTTAAACAGCTTTCTTCTTGGCACCTTGTTGTGTATCTTTTCCAGATCTTAGATACAGATCCTTGTTATATTCCCATGATTTCTCAACTATTTGTTTTAAAATGAAATCTGATCATGACAACCTCTATTTGGCTTGAATCCAACGTGTTCTTCATGAGACTTCCCTTCCACAATTTTTCTTGCCTATTTCTCAAGTATATTTACATACATCTTTCCCAGTAGGGAAATACCTCTGTAATTCTCACATTCAGTTTTATTTTCCTTTTTATAGATGGGCACTATGAGAGTTCTATTCCAGTCATTTGGAATTCGACTCTCTGACTAAACCTTCTGAATTATGCAGTGCAGCCACTGTAAAACTTTTATCCCTCCATATCTGAGCATTTCTAGTTAAATATCACCTACTCTGGTTTTCTTTTCCATAGTAGGCTTTTGATTGTTTTTTTCTATTTCAAGTATTAATATGTATTCCTGATTGCATTCCTGTTGAGATTTATTTAGCAGTCTTTCAAAGTAAGTACTTTAGACATCTACAATATTTTTATCTTCAGTTTTCATTTAATCTTTATCATCTCTGATTCATTTTACAGTACTCTTTTCTCCATTTCTAATCTTTAGCCTCCAGAATATTTTGCCACCTTCCTGATATTTATTTTCAATGTTCTGGCCAGTCTTCATATGATTTTTGTTTACCTAGTTTTACACAGTGCTTCACTTTCTTACATTTCTCTCTGTATATTCTAAGAGCACAAGCTGACTTACTCACCAGGAGCTTTCAATATGCCTTCTTCTTTTCCTTCACTGCCTCTAACTTCCTGAGTTCGTTATGAAGTTATGATTTTTCTATCCTTGCAGGCATCCTCACTACATGCTTCTCTGGCTAAATCAATCAATGTTTTTTTCGGGGTTTGTCACAGTCTCCAATGTTTGGTTCTTGTTTTCAGATTCATTTTTTATGAATAATGTTTGTGTACTTTAGTCTACAGTTCAGCTCTGAAAACTGCTTAATTTTCATTTGTTTTAAAACTTTCTTGCACACTATTCTTTTCAGTATGAAATTCAATTTTATCCTGCTCAAAACTAATTATTGATCACTTCCTATTTTAAATCCTCTGTATACTCTTGTATCCTGAAGCAAACCTTGCATCATAATTCATTGAAAAGAACCTAGTCTTACATGAAAGCCACTTTTTTTTTTTTTTTTTTTCCTGGAAAGATTGTATAAAGTAAACTGAAGCTTTGCATGAGATGAGAATGTATGCTTTCTGCAAAATTTTATGATTTTGGGAAGAAGTCTTGCTAAATACTGTGATTTCAAATCCTGCTGTGGGCATGGATGTTTGTGATTTTCTATAGGTTGGAAATGAATGTCATTGCTCACTGTGAGACTTGTGCACTGCTTGTTGATGACCTGAAGTTGTTTGAAAAAAATTCCATGTTTGATCTCTAGAATAAGATTTCTGAATTATGTAAAAAAAAATATAATAATAAAAAAAAAAAATCCTAGCCCACTCATGGTGACTATAGGTTTACAACCTTTTGTGGGTAGAAGTTACATAAAAGAAACAACTTTGCCAGTAGGTGAGTTTATATAGATAGATTGATATATTCATATTTAATTGAATGTTTACTACGTTGGATTAATGGTGTTACATGTTGAGCACCTACTTAACACACACACACACATCATTGTTTTTATGGTTATGTCATGATTACTATTATATTCATTGAAAATAACCAGGAAACTGTTAAAAATTCTGCCTTCAGTAAAAAGTTATGGAAATTTTTGTTACATGTCATTATTCTAATAATCTTAGTGTATTTTCATTAACAGATTTAACCCATCTGATTAGGCTATAAATAAATTTAAATATTTATCTGTATACAGTTTTTAATAAAAATAGCTTTGTAATAAGGAACATAAGAATATTTGTTTCCCACCATTTGCAGAGTTTAATGATATTCTCCATTTAAACAAATGTGAACTAGGTTTCATAATTTTCTAAAATTTCTTTTTCAGATTTTATTTTATTCTATTTTTTTAAAAAAACCTTTGACGTATTCATTCACTATCTTTCTTAACTAGGTTTTAGGATATAAAGAAGGCTTAAATGCAATGGAGCAAGTTGATCCACTCTTTCTCTTAGTTGGGCTTCCCACTATTCCAATAATGCTTATCTTAGGGAAAATGGTTAGATGGGAAGATTTCATCCTTAAGTTGTGGCGCAAACATTGTGGTCGTATTCCAGGACTTAAATATCTATTAAATGGTGTATCAAATGATTCTGGAAACAGCAGTTATCAAGATCGTCCTGTTGTGGAGCAGCCAGTATTTGCTGATCCTGTGTCAGCTACAAGGATATTATGTGGAGCTCTTTTACTTCCCACAATGGCTACACTATTTGGAAGAGTATTTTTTAATCATATACCTTCAAATCCACATAGGATATTCGTGGTAAGTTCAGAAATAAAATTTAAAAGTAAAAATATTTCAGTACATAAGAACACTAACACAATTAATTGCATTGGTAGCTTAGCTTTCTGATTGATATCTAACTTATATAATAAGTTTCTTTTTTTCTGTTAATATTACTTTGTCAGTTTTTTTTTTTATGATAACCCACACATGAAAGGTCACAAAATCTATAACTCAGTAGTCCCATGTGGTTAGGGCAAGTGGTTAAAATGAAAAAAGGTATTAACAGAATTCTTGAAAAGCTGGGATTGTACTCATTGGAAAAACAGTATAAGAAAGACTATTCCAAAGAACAGGCAGATGGAACCAAGGAAGGAAATAAGTTGATTTGATATGTTGGGAGTTGAATTGTGTGTATGTGGATGTTGACCAGTGGGTGCTTGTGTTCTTATCTGATTAGAGGAAAGCAGAGGAATGATGGGGCCAATTTGACAGAGTAACGTCCATGAAAGTAATGCTTATAAAAAAAAAAAAAAAAAAAAGAAGTATAATTGCAGAAGCAAATTACCTATAAGAAAGTGAATATTATAGAAAGCTTCTGAAGGGGGGGGGGGTCACCTATTAGGCAGATTGCCTTCTTTATATAATCAAGAATACTGAATTCTTAAGGAGATTTGTATACACCACTCCAAATGTGAGAACAATATTCTAAGATCATTTGGATTTGGGATTCATAGTGTGTTAGGAGTTGAGCAGCAGGGAAGTAGTGTTTTGAATGAGCAAGAATACCAAATTGTTTTGTAGGCTGGGGATGCAATGGTTGACAGATTTATTTATACCAGAATAAACTAGTTGTGAAAGTCAGTCCAATAAAAGAAAACTGATCTTGGTTGGAAATCAGAACATTATCAAAAGCAAGAGGGAGTGAAGTAGAATCTTTCTTCTGGGTAATCAGACAGGACTATGTTTTGATAGCATTATAATTTAACTAGATTATTTTCACCCCGATTTGAGAATGGTGAGGAGATCAGCAGTTAAGACATTGGTTTTTGAAGATCTTGAAGCTTGACTCAAATGAGTACTGCACGGTTTCTCAAATGAAGAAGAGGAATGAAAAGTACTTAGGAAAACTAGGGATAGGATATGAAGTTAGAGAAGATCATTGATGTATAGAAGAAAGAGTATGGGTAAGAGTGAGGTACTCCAGCATTGATAAAGAAGTCTGATGCAATGAACGACCAGGGAGAAAACTGTCAATCCAGTCACAAAGAGCAGGAGAGAGAGAGACAATAAAATGGCAGCTAGTAAGATCCCAATTCCAGACATGATCAAATGCTTAAGAAGTATCAAGAGTGACCACATGAATTTCTACAGATCTTTAATATGCTGTGTCCAAAGGCAGGTAAAGCTAGCAAGGAGGTTTGGTGTAGAACAAGAATGGTGGAATCCATATTGGCGATAACTAATTAATGGGTTTTCAGGTAGTGAAATTTTTTGATGATCTTTCACTACTCTCATATGAAAACAGTTGGACAGTAGTTTCATTGTTGACTTATCTTTTATTTATTTATTTTTATTTTTTAGGGGCAGGCTGGATAAAGGCTTGTTTCCATGCTTTTGGGTAAATGCCAGATAAGTATGACAACTTGAAGAATGTCAGTATAAGATGGATGCTAATTCTGGAGCACAAGCTTTTTGTACAACTGGAGGAATATCATCAGGACTAGGAGATTTATTAATATCAAGGCTATTGAGTATTTTTCTGATGTCCTGATGACAGATCAGAAGAGACATGCTGTGGGTTTTTGGAATAGTGAGAGTTTGATCATCAAAACAAGAAGTCTGAATTAGCTTCAGGAGATGTGACCATTGTTCTGTCGTGGTGAGAGAGAGAGAAAGGTTGATAGGGGTCAGAGTTACTGAGTGGAATTAGGAAGAAAGGCATTTATTCCAGCAAGAATAATTTCATTTATTTGATTGTAGCAAGTGTTTAGACAAAAACAAGCTAGTTAATTATATTATATACAGTCTTGCCATAAATACTGTTACAATTTCCACACACCCCTGCAATGCCCACAGAATTGTGCGAGCCCGGGTCCATTAGTTATGCTGTGCACAGCCAATGTTCACATGTTATCAGTAGAGTGAGAGAGAGAGTTATCTAGCTATACAGGTTAACATGCAGTGGAAGATTATGAGAACCATGTAGCTGTAATAGCACTTCACAAAGTTGCAATGCAGCTACTTGTTATTTTCAACATGCTAAAAACACTTGGGATCAGTAGGATGTTTGTGTTTCCGACTATTAACCATTATAACAATACATAAGATGTATCTGACTGTCAAAGAACAGGTCAACCACAGCACGTTAGGACCCAACAGCTTGTGAAGGCACACCTCTGCTGTAATTCTGTGAGAATACAGAAGGTGATGTTATGAGAGAGAGAGAGAGATGAATTTTTCACAGAGAATAATGCCACGTGTACTAACTGATGACCTGGGGGCTAGAGCCTATTGTGTTTTTCTACTGGACACTTCCTAATACCACAACTTATATGGCAGAGGGTGATAAAATCAAAGGCACTTCTCCAGTGGTATGCAAACAACAGACACAGAAATATCCTCTTCACAGATGAAAAGAGTTTCACTATTGAAGAGTCATTTAGCCACCAAAATGATTGGGTATATGTCCTGGATGGTTGCACAACGTGTGCCATAGCACCCAGGATTCAGAGAGGTCATCAGCCCTTGTCAGTGATGGTTTGGTAGTGGTGGGGGACAATGTTTTGAATATACATAGTATTGAATGAGTGCACAAAAACATTGTTTTGCTTCCTTGGGAAAAGGATTAAAACCAAAATCAAAACAAAATATAAAAGTTCTTGGTATCTTTAATGTATAATAAACCCACGGTAAAAACTTTCTACGGGGGGGGGGTATCCAGGTTGCATTTCTGTGAGAAAGGGGACAAAACCTTTGCCAAAGTGTATCAAGACACTGTGCTAGAATCTATGGTACTGCCCCTGAACAACACCTTGTTTCATGGTAGGCAGTAGGCCTTCCAACAAGACTCAGCCCCCTGCATACAAGGTGAGGACCACACAACAGTGGTTGGAGGCGAATGTGCCCGACCACATATCACCATCTGGAAGTCCCACCATCAAAATGTGTCCTCACAGGCTTCAGGCAGGCGTGAAGGCAAGTTGTAATAATAGTTATGGCTAGACTAGGTAGAAGTATGCTAGTTATAATGTTGGAGTCTTGAGAGATAGCAGATTAATTTGGAGAAAAATTGTCAATTGGAAGTTAGATGATGTAACTTTTTTTTTGTGTAGTACTATCATAATATCTTGTACTCACCCCCCCCCCAAGGATACCTATCAGGAATTTGATGATGCCAGTGATAATTTTTTCTTAAAGTATACCATCACCTCTCACTATAGTGAACAGTTTGCTGTAATGAATTTCTTTTAGCATAGCATTGTACCTTTATAGTTTTGGTTGGGACTTTTATGTAGTTATAGTGGCATTTGCTATAATGAGTATTGATTTTTTTCATTTATTTTTACGCAGTTCAGTAATTACAGAAATGTGAATATTTATAAAATGCAGTTATTTATTGCATGTTAAAGGATTCCTGATATGTATGATGATTTTCAATTTGTTCATTGAAATTAAGGACATCTGAGTGTCCTTAACAGTATAGATGTCATTATATTGTGAAGATGTCATTCTAGAATCGAGATGTATAAATGGACATGGGTATTTTGATCCACCACAAAACTGTAGTCATTGCCTCTAATTCTGAATGTATTATGTGTCCTCAAATTGACATTCTTACTGAAAGTTTAATTTGGGACCATGCTGGCTAAACCGAGCTCTGTTCCTATTTCCTAAAACTGTATCACCACACTGATTGCAGTATGGTATGCTGCATGATCATGTTGCATAATTGGATGATTTTCATAAAATCATTGATATTATATGAAACAATTTGCCAGAATATCAATGTTATCAGTTAATGTTGATTTTTTTTTTGGATTGGTAGTGATCCCTGGATATCTTGCTTCAGAAACTTCTCTGGATGGAGAACATGTTGAAAGTTTATATCCAGTGGATGTGCCACATGAAGGCTGTTGAACAGTTTAAGTTTTAATCTCTACTAGTTTCATGTATGTTGTAATGCACTTCAGGAGCAAGCTAACAGTATATCAGTAATGCAGAATATTTGAAATTATTATTATTATTACATGACACCTCCAAAGAGTCTAAAGACTCATCAAGGAAGGGCACCTACTCTACAACTCTCCATCTCCACAACTCAGTCCACTAACTACAGCAAACTGCATCATCTACACCAATGCATCTACTGCCCACCACCACTAGTAGTTTCACAGACAATCACAAACATCCATTAGATTAGAAATAGATTAACGATATAACATGTTTGTAATCCATGTTGCATTATGGTGACTAGTGATGTGGTGCATAAAGTTTTAGATCTGTGTGCTCCAGGTTTTTGATGTTAGTTGATCAAACCTGATGTAAGATAATTTCTTGTCACATTGATTTTTTTTTTAAAAAACATTTATGATTCTATGAATGCTCTTGTTAAGAAATTGTAATCAGTGTAGGCCATTTCTTCATGTCAGCAAAACAGCTACAGGACTTTACTGATCATCTTAACAACAGATCCCTGAGTTACTTTTTTGGACATTTTCTTGGTGCTCTTCAAACACAGTAAACTTAGCTATTCAGTCTACAAAAAGCTAGTGCATACATCTCTAATCCTGACTATTTTAATAATACTGTGGATTAGAGACTCTGGGTAGTGACCCTTCCCATAATGCATAGCATTATATGTTTGTGCAAGGAGATGTGCTTTACATTATGGGATACTAAGGCAAGTGATGTATCCCATAATGTAAATGTAGCTTCTTTATACGAGTTTCCCCAGTCCTGAAAATAGTTCAGGCCCAAACTTGTTTGCTTACACTTGGATAAAGGATTAAACCAAGTATATAATTTCTTGCTATATTTAATTTATAGAAAACCAATGAGATAGAACATGTGACATTTCCATCAGTATAGAGAGGAGAAACTTGTTGTATTCTTCCAAAAATACTGATTATAATAAAAAAATAGTAGAGAACATCTTAAAGTGTCCCCGATGAAAATTAAAAACAGGAATGTAGAGGAGCAAAATCACTTGCTCTGTTACATATGATCCATCAGAGACAAGATCTTAAAAATTTGCGTCAACAAAGGAAAAAGGTACTTTCTTTCAAGTAAATAAGATCACTTCTTCAACCTTCAGGATAATCTACTCACTCAGAAAACCAGGAATATACAAGATCAGATGTTCATGTGGAATTTACTATGTGGAACAAACAGGTTGGTCAGGAGAGGTATGCCTATGCGAGTACATATGACAAACAAATCATCAAGTGCAGCAGAAGTGTAAAGAAATAGCCTACATTGATTACAATTTCTTCATCAGAGCATTAAAAGAATCATTGAAAATGTTAAAAAATACTAATCAGTGTAACAAGAAACATACGATCCACATCAGCTTCGGTCATCTTTCAACAAAAACCATACAGACCTCAGACATTCTACATATTGATAGTCATCATAATGCAACATGAATTGCTTGCAACATTATTAGTACATTTTAGATATTCTTATCATGGATAACATTAGCTAGCTCATTGTAAAATCCAGTCATTGTAATAAGTTTGTTCACTCCTGAAGAAATGTATTCTAACTCTATTGATCTAGTAAAAATGAAAATTTAATGAGTAAAAATACTGGGCATAAACTTTCAACAAGAACCCTGGATATATTCCTTAGCCATCCATGATTAAAATGATCAGCCTAAAAGAACTTATCATCAAATTTCTGATATGTACCCTCAGTAGGCGATGGAGGATTACAAGATATTATAATGGTGACACTTCATGCAAAGTTTACATTATTCTTAATTTATTATTATTATTAAGAGAGACCTCCAGGGAGTCAGGGACTCATTGAGGGAGGCCGCATACTATATGCATCAGCTATCATACTTGTTCTTGAATTCATTCATACTCCTTGCACACATAGAACATTGGCAATCCATTCCAATTATGCACAACTCTATTAGAAAAAAATGTGTTATTATCATCAACATCCAGTATTGCCATATATTTCAGTCTTCTAAGTCATTTCTGACTGCATAGTGACACTTTATTAAAAGTTTACATTATTCTTAATTTATTATCAACAATTTTTTTCTCTCACCTTTCCTCTCCCATTCTGTTTAAATGACCATACCACCTAAGATTATTTCTACTCACACACTGTTATAACTAACAATGCCTAGTTTCTCTGGCATCTTAATTTTTAATATGATTTGCCATGACTATCATCTGTTCACTGTGTTAATTTTTCTAAGAATGCTCATATCTGGGGTCTCTGCACTTTGATCAACTTCTTAATTTCTTTTCAGATCTTAGGTGTTGCCTGCTCTTAGATCCATACCTTGAAATTATGTTGACCACTTGTGTTGTATTATACAGCTGGTTTAGTTTGACTAATCTCTCTTATTCCATATAATTTATTAATTTGACTCCCCATTTTACCAACTTTGCTTATTCTGTTGTTTATTTCCATATATGGAAATAAACAACAACGTCTACTAAGCATTGTGCCTAAATAGCTGAAATCTTGTTTTTTTTTTTAACATCACTCCCATACACACGAGTCTGCAAGCTTATAGCAAATCATTGTCATGTGACATGCAGGGTCAAGAATAATCATTTCTTGTTGATATTCTTTTGGAAAAGCCAGGAGTGTTTTTGATTTTTGGGGGATACTAAAATGAATGGGAGTAGCAGAACTCTGAAAGGATGTTGAGCATCTGTTGCTTATGTTACTGTAGGTTAAGCCAGGAACGGCTGGGAATAAATGTCATCTCCTGAGAAGTGAGATCTGGTCTTGACTTTTAAGCTGGGAAAAGAACAAAGTTTTTTTTTTTTTTTTTTTTTTTTTTTTTTTTTAAAGAAAAAAATTGGTGTTTTGGAGTGAAAATAATCTAGTCACTTTTTAATGATTCCAAATTATTAAAAAGTGACTAGATTATTTTCACTCCAATCAGTACCCTAGTGAATGATCTTGAAGCTTGAGATAGCTAACCTATGAGGTTTGTCAATTGGTTAGGAGAAATGGAGTGTGCTATCAGCAGCAAAACTGTGAAATGTTGTTTGTATATATGGGGAAGATCAATGAATAAGAGCCCTGAATAACATATGTATTGATAGGAAAATTTGAAGAGAAAACAGGTAGTTCAGTTACAAAGGATGGAAGGCAGACTTAAGATGGTAGTTTACTGAGAAGCCTTTGATGCCTTATTAAATAATATCATGTGTAACAGTACAAGTTTCTTTGGAGAAACTTGTGCACATGACATTTCTTTGGCACATGTCCAGAAGTGGATGATGTAGAGATCTCCTGTGGATCTTATCTGGCAGAATGTATGTTGGCAGTCACTAGCTAGTTGACAGTTCCCAGATGTTGAAGTTGACTGTTGATGATCTTTTGTATTACTTCAGACAGCAGTGTTGTGAGAACAGTAGTTTGATTGTTTGATGGTAGATAACTTTCTTTTTTTGGAATCAGCTGTATATGGGCTTGTTTCTATGATGTGAGGTGGATGCCAGCTGAGTATAATATAGTGTAGACATATTAATGAACATGTTAGTTCAGGAGCACATTTGGTGGGATTACATCAGAAACAGAGGCGTTTGTGACATATTGAGTCTATTTTTATTTCTGTGATCCTTCTGTCTTCCTTGAAGCCAGGAGGCATGTGATGCAATGTTCCAGTTAAAGTTGGAGGTAGTTTATGTTGGTTATCTGTGCAGGAGTTGGATGAGAAGGATGATGCCAGAAGGTCAGCTTTATCTTTAGGTAATGTTGCAATATGGGCATCTGGGTGAGAGATGCAGGAGTACAGATGGGCAGAAATTGCACCCAACAGTTTTTCCAAGAGACTAGAATTCCTGACAACCATTGGCACACAGAGTTTTCTACATGAGCCCTTTCAGGTTAGACTTAGCACAGCTAATGATTGTTTTTCCAAGTGTTTTGGGCATCAGTGTAGGCCTTTTATAAAGCTGGAATTTTTTTAACTCAAGTCACTAGTGACATGCTGTTTCTTTTGGATTGCCCTCACAATGCTCTCAAAAAAAAATTTGGCTTGGATATACTGGAAAGGAATTTCTAGATCTGAGAATGAAGACTCATTCCTACAGGGATAATTTGCAACACAGTTCACATGACAAATATTAGGATCAGAAGAAAAGAAATAGTAGCCATCATCATCATCATCCTTTTCAGGGATTTAAGCCCAATCACTTGTTCCAATCATATTCCGCCTTTTCCTTAGTTGTCCCTGACTTCTACAGGGTGTCTCAAAATTCACGCAAGAAGTAATTTTGATAGAAAACACAGGTTTTTAATTAAAAATTGTAATTTCTTATTGATTCATAAAGTATACAGTATAGGGTTATGCATGGAATAGCATATCGGGTAAATGGCCTCCACGACTTTGCTGGCACATACGCACTCTTTTGTCGAAATTTTCCATGACCATTTTGCATAAATGTGGCTGGATTTCATTGATACAGTGCTCAATTTCCTCCTTCAAGGTGTGGGTGGGCGTGGGCTTGTTGGCATAAACCTTAGACTTCAAAAAACCCCAAAGAAAAAAGTCCAATGGCGTTAAGTCACATGATCTGGGAGGCCAATTCTGATCACCAAAACGGGAAATTACATGACCAGGAAATGACTCATGCAGTAATTGAATTGTTTCTCGGGCTGTATGGCATGTGGCACCGTCTTGTTGAAACCACATGTCGTCCACATCCATATCTTGCAATTTAGGCACAAAAAACTGGATTATCATGTCGCGATAGTGAGCACCATTAACTGTTATTGCCTTACCAGCCGCATTTTCGAAGAAGAATGGACCGATGATGCCTCCAGCCCAAAATCCACACCAAACAGTGACACGTTGTGGATACATTTGTTTCTCGACAATCACTCATGGATTTTCTGAACCCCAAATGCAACAATTTTGTTGATTAACTAAGCCATCAAGATGAAAATGACCCTCATTGCTGAAGATGATTTTGTTCGAAAAATAAGCATCCACTTGTTGTTCCGTAATCTATTCAACGAACTCTCTTCGCTGTGTGTGGTCAGTAGGCTTCAGTTCTTGAGTTAATTGAACTTTGTAAGCATAAAGATGCAAATCTTTTGTGAGAATACGCTGTAGAGAGCTTCTCGAAATGCCCAATTCAAGACCACGGTGCCGAATTGATGTTCCTGGACTCTCAGCAACACTCTCACGAACTGCTTCGATGTTTTCTGTTGAACGACTTGTTGAAGGACGTCCAGAGTGTTTAAGATCACTAATTGATCCAGTTTCCTTGAATTTTTTAATTAATCTTTTCACAGTTGATGAAGTTAAATCACTATTCCGACCATATTTTGTACGAAAATTGCGAACTGTAGCTGCCAAACCTTCATTATTTTTAAAATATTGCTCAACAATGAAAATGCGTTGTTCTTTTGTGTAGCACTCCATTTTTAATAACCCTGAACTGTCAGCTGTCACGCTGTCTTTTTTTTCTCGTTGGCAACACTTTACCGCACAAATGGCGCTAAATTTAAATCTTGCGTGAATTTTGGGACACCCTGTATGTCCTCCAGCTGGGTGGTATCAGAATATCTTTCTTGGATAGTCTTGAACTGTCCATTCTTTCAATATGTTCCATCCACTTCTTTCAGTATATTTATACTTTGTCCAATACTGAGTCTATTATTATTTTATTATGTATTTCTGTTTTTTGCCCTAGAGAGAGTGTAGACTACTGTCCTTCATTGGAATTTCATTTCTCCAGTTTCTGTTCTTTTATCTTCTGCAGTTGGTCTATAATTCATGTCTGTGCAGTAGGTCTTACCAAAACTTTATAAACTCTTATTCTTGTATGCTTCTGAACTTGGTTAGGTTTGAAAAGATTACTGATCATCCCTATTAGCTTCAAAAAGTTTGAAATTTTGATATCAATGGCAGCTGCTTTTGTATAAGATACATGAAGCATTTAATTTGTTTTAAAATTTTATTTTCGACCATGATTTTATTTCTGACCAGAGATGATTCTTTAAAAAAAATCCATGATTTTTGTTTTGTCTGTTGATATTTGCATTACAAATTCTTTAGTAATTATGTTTAAAGAGTATGTTGATCTCTGAAGTTCATCTTTACTTCTTGCCATGATTATCTGGTCTTCTTCAAACAAGGGTATTAAGTATAGTTCCACAATCCAGTTTAAATGCTGGTTTTATATTTTTCTTCCATTTCTTTACTATTTCATCTATATAAATATTAAAATCTCTCAATGAGTCTGAAAACTCCATGGAGTAGTCCATAATAAAAATAAGAGTGACATTGGGCATCCTTGACAGACTCCTCTGCTTATTGATTTCCATTATGTAACTATTTCATTGATTATTACAGCTATTTGGTTGTTTTGATGCATGTTAGTTATGGCTGCAAGCAGCTGATTTGGAATGTTTATATTATTGAGTATTGTCAACAGTTGTTCCTTAAGATCCTGTTAAAGGCTTTCTGGTTACTTCAAATGCTGTGTGTGTTTCTATGTTCACATAGAAACACCCATTAAGATTTTTAATGTAAAAGCTGGGTCAATACATGATTGTTTTTTCGGAAGCCATTTTGTTATTCATATGTTATTTACATATGATTTAAGTTAATATTAGTGCGTATAACTTACAAACCAGTATTTAGAAGACATTCCACTGTACTTTTCACAGTTACACTAATCACCTTATATATATATATATATATATATATATATATATTGGGATGATAATTACCTTATTCCAACTTTCTGGTATTTTTCCTTGCTGCCAGATATTGTTAAATAATTTTAAAAATTGTTTGATGAACAGGATGCTTGTATATTTAATAAGTTCTGTATTTAGTATAAATAATATAAGGAATAGAAGAAATAAAAAAAAATAGTAATTTAGTAGAAATAGTAGCCTGATCATGTAAAGGAATACTTGGAAAGCTTCTCTTAGCATTGTAATGATACAAAGCTGTGAGAATATCCAGTGTTGTGGGTGAGCAGAGAGGATTATCAGCTATTCTGGTAGTTGATTTACTTTTGGTCATGGCTTATAGCATATAGCTCCACATATTTTCCAGCTTGGTAGAATTGGTAAAGGTTGGAGTCATGGACATGAAATTCATCAAGGAAGATGACATCACTATTAAGAATTCACATAGGTCAGAATGATTTTCAGCATTGGAGGTGCAATAGAAATAGCAGATGAATGATACATAATGAGGCAAAGAAAACTTAAACTGCACCAGATCAAAAAGAAGAGATCAAATTTGGCATCCTTTGGCAAGGAACATGACATTGCCCAACAATATGTCCCACTCTTGTGGTAGAAGGAATTAGAGTATAGTTTGTGCAGTGTATAGTTAGACCTTGATGGTTGGGATTGTAAATTAGGGCTTGGTCAAAAACAGGAAATCAGGTCTCTTGGATGTCTGTAGGTGATTGTGCTCATCATTTAAGTTTTCTGTTCCACAGATGTTGGCAAAACGAATGTGGAACAGTTTTGTTTTTTAACTGTGCCAACACTATATCTGTTTGGATTTATTTTAGACGTGAAGGGAAAAACTGCTGGAGAAGATACGCTCAGACATGACACCAATACAGAAAGCATCCAGTCTCCATATGATAATGGGAAATCAACTTGTTCTATACATTCTCCAAGGATGTGTTTTCGGTGTTCCTGCCTATTTTCATAATTTTTCTGTTTATTGCTGATTTTCATGCCAAGTTTGTTACAGTACTGTAACTGTCTTATAGTGAAAATCTGATCCTTGCAACCTCTGTTTGACCTGAGTCCAGCTTATTCTTCTCTCAAGTATGCTTGCATAAATCTTACCTGGGACACAATAGGGAAATTACTCTGTAATTCTTACATTGTTTTATTTCCTTTTTTATTTTATTTAAATTTCCCCCCTTTTTTTTATAGATAGGTATTATGAGAGCTATTCAACTTTCTTACCAGGCCTTCTGAATTATGCATTGCTTACATTGAAATTCTTTTATTCCTCATATTTGAGCATTTCTGCTGAAATATTTCCCCCAGCTACCATTCCACTTTCAAATTTTTGATGGCTTTTTTCTACCATAAGTATTGATATGTGCTTCTCATTGTTTTATGCTTGAATATTTTCTAAAACTGTTTTGTCCCTGCTTGTTTCATTTAACAGTTATTCCATCTATCCTGAATATCTTTATCCTCAGTGTCACCTTTATCATCTCTTATTCCTTATATTGTACTTATTCCATTTCTTCATTTCTGATCTTTTTTTAATAATTTTCAGAACATTTTTCATCCTTCCTGACATTTATATTCCATATTCTTGCCAAAGTTTCTCCCATGAAATTGTTTAGCTACTTTTACACATGGTTTTGCTTTCTTACATTTTTCTCTGTATTCCCTTAGAGTACATGCTGACTTACTAGCTAGGAACCATCAATATACTTTGTGTTCTAGCGATGACATTGTTAGGCCTGAGAGGAGGCGGTGTACTCGAGAAAACGTACACCCTGCCCCAGCACAGCAACTGTTGGGAACCTTCTTGTCTGACTCTAGTGATGGTTGCCTCATTGGATTGGGTTAGTGATCTTGAAGGGACGAACCCAGTGGCTATATCAATGATGAATTGTGAGTGTGGTCTGCTTTGGGTTATAGATTTTGGTGGTAGGATAGGGCAGGTATGTGTTAGGGTGCAGATTCATGTACTTGATCAAATATCAAATTAAGGAGAGCATTCAATTGGCTGAATCTGCAGCAGCCTGACATGGCATTTGTAAATGCTGGACTCCATTGCTGCACATACGGTTGATTATATATATGGTAGAGATCATATGGAGTGACAGGGTGCAGGGAGTTAAAATATCTGCTTCAAGTACACTGGGGACTTTGAAAGCCTTTAGGTCCTTAATGTGGGATCATAATGGAATGCTCTAAGTCAGAATCCCATCTAGCCACTGCAAATACTATTCATGCCTTGCATGTTGAAAGGTGGCACTAGCTGGAGTTGCTTTTGTACTGTCATGTGCCATCACTCTGCTGATGAGGACCACTATAATGGAAGCATCAAGGCAGCTATCGAGACTATGCAGCAACTGCTTCCTACACCACGCCGTTCAGATGTGACGTGGACACCAAATCATTTGCAGATGACCTAGGTATTGGTCTGAGTGTCATTCTTAAGAGCAGCCACCACACTGCAATCTATCAAGACTCATCTTCACTTCCTAAGTCCAACATAAATTCTGAGATATTGGAAATTTTTGTCCACTTGGTTAGACTATAATAAATTTAGTTTAATCCTTTATCCAAGTGTAAGCAAACAAAGTTTGCACCTGAAGTATCTTCAGGACTGAGGCAACTCGTGGTAAAGGTGGACCAAGCTCTCATCACTCCTTGTCTTAGTATCTCCCATAATGCAAAGCACATCTCCTTGCAGACATGTATAATGCTATGCATTACGAGAAGGACCACTACCCAGACCAGTTTCGACCTTTATTGAGGTCTCGTCACTGGGACCCAGAAGTGGTGATACTAAGGCAGAAGCAATAGAGAAGTCATATTTAACTGTTTACCTATACAAGTTGCTAAAAGGTGTCTCCCCTTATTATTCAATTACTCTGGATTTAGAGAAAGATGTTGGAAGTTTTTTCCCACTTGGTTAGACTATAATAAATTTAGTTTAATCCTTTATCCAAGTGTAAGCAAACAAAGTTTGCTTACACTTGGATAAAGTGTAAGCAAACTTTGCACCTGAAGTATCTTCAGGACTGAGGGAACTCGTAGTGAAGGTGGACCAAGCTCTCATCACTCCTTGCCTTAGTAACTCCCATAATACAAAGCACATCTGCTTGCAGACATGTATAATCTATACATTAAGGTGAGACACCTTTTGACAACTTGTATAGGTAAATATGACTACTCCATTGCTTCTGCCTTAGTATCACCACCTCTCTGTCTGGCTCCCACTGACGAGACTTCAATTAAGGTCGAAACCGGTCTGGGTAGTGGCCCTTCCCTTAATGCATAGCATTATACATGTCCGCAAGGAGATGTGCTTTGCATTATGGGAAATACTAAGACAAGGAGTGATGAGAGCTTGGTCCACCTTTACTACGAGTTGCCTCAGTCCTGAAGACACTTCAGGTGCAAACTTCGTTTGCTTACACTTGGATAAAGGATTAAACTAAATTTATTATAGTCTAACCAAGTGGGAAAAAACTTCCTACATCTTTCTCTAAATCCAGAGTAATTGAATAAGGTGAGACACCTTTTGGCAACTCGTATAGGTAAATATGACTTCTCCATTGCTTCTGCCTTAGTATCTCCACCTATGGGTCTGGTTCCCACTGACGAGACCTCAATAAAGGTCGAAACCAGTCTGGGTAGTGGCCTTTCCCTTGATGCATAGCATTATACATGTCCGCAAGGAGATGTGCTTTGCATTAAGGGAGATACTGAGACAAGGAATGATGAGAGCTTGGTCCACCTTTACTATGAGTTGCCTCAGTCCTGAAGATACTTCAGGTGCAAACTTTGTTTGCTTACATTTGGATAAAGGATTAAACTAATTTTATTATAAATTCTGATTTTTTTTTAATCCTTGGAGACAACTTCATTGCATGCCTCTCTGGCTGAATCATCACTGTTTTCTTCATTGTCTGCCACTCATTCTCCAAGATATAATTTTGTGTTTGAACTCTTTCATTTTTTTCTTGAATAATATTTGTATATTTGACTCTAAAAAAAGTTTTTTAAAAGCTAAGGATGTGACGTGCTTGTTCCAGGAAATGCTACAGGTAAAAATCCACCCGAGAAGAGAAATCTGATCTTTTGGCAGTTTGGATAGAGGTGAATTGATGTCTCTTCTTATGAGAAAGAACATGTGACTGTGGTTTGATACCATTCAAGTTTAAGAGGTTATCTTTTTTCCACTGGAGAATGACAAAAGGATCAGCGTTTAAAGCATTAGTTGCTAAAGATTTGGAAGTTTTTTAATCGACTACACACACACACACACACAAGGGATCCTCAGAATTGTGTGGCAAAGTTTTCAATGGAATTTAGATGTTTTATTGGTTTTTTTTTTTTTTTTTGGGGTGTGTGTGTATTTTTTGTTGGATTTTTGATTTTTTTTTTTTCTGTAGGTTTTAATGGAAGGTTTTTTTAGCTGTAGTAACACGATATCCTGAAACATTTTTGGAGTATTTGTTTAACAAATACTTCAAAGTTTCTTCAGAGGGATACTTTGGCATTGGTGGAAAAATTTGAAGAGAGAAAGCCATCCACAATGACATAATAGTGAATGATCTGAGGAAATTGGCCATTAAGTTGCAGAAGATGGATTAAGATGGCAGTTTTGGTAGGCAGGCTTAATTGCTAAACTCTAATGCCCTGAAATGTCTTAAGTGATTGCATGACCCACATTTTTAGTCTCCAGACAAATTCCATTGCCCATTGTGAGACCATTACCATGATTATTGCAGGTCTGAATCAACTTTGGGTTTTGGGTCCTGGATTATCTAATTCTTAAGCCTCCTATGGTATTAATGCATAGTATTAATATTTTGTGTACATCACATAAAACTTTTGGGTATTGGTGTGTGTGTGTGTGTGTGTGTGTGGCAGATCCACTGTGGAACAGGAGGCAGAATCTACATCAGTCAACTCCACATCTAAGTGGTGAAGGAGTTGACTGAGAGTGACCAGTTTTTAATTTTTAACTTATGCATCTGAAAGCATTAAAATCAAACACTTAAACACTGTTGCTACAGAAATGAAAACATAGATAGCAGATAGAAAAAAAAGAGGCAAAAGCATGCAAATAATGCAATACATAACGTAAAGCAATAGAATTTTTAAAAAAAATGAAACCAAGTGCTAAAAAAAACTAGTTTTGAAAAGAAAAAGTGGAAATACTGATGCTTGTGAACATTGTTGCAACAGGTCCAAGACTTATGGCCAAAGAGAAAAAGAAGCATAATTCACTGCAATTTTTTATGACCAAAAATTGAAATTATATTGTAAGCTAAAATATTTTTTTCTTTCAGTATATAGTGTGAAACAAATGATAGAACACGATTTCCAGTTTTTCATTTAGGTCTCAAAGGTGATTATTATTCTGTAACTTAAAAAATATAAACTCAGTTGTGAAAAATACATTCTTGATAAGTAATTGAAATATAGGAGTATTATTGAAACCTGTGCTAACCATGTATTTCTTTTTTCTGTTTTTTCCTTCTCTTTTTTTTTTAAATTCATTTCTAGGGTGGAATGACATTTATAGCAATCAAAGGAGTGTTTAAAATTTATTTACGACAGCAACAGTATATTCGACAGTGCCAGCGAAGAATTTTGAACTATGATGAACATCCTCCACCTCCTTCAGCTACAACTTCTCAAATTGATGTTTCTGGAAGCAGTAGTGATGGAAGCTAAAGGGGAAATGAAAGGATTTATATAAACTTCATACTTAAAAAAATTTAATGAGATTCAAACATTTATGTGTGAACCTCAACTTTTTTGAAAGGTAAAAATACAATGAAAACAGTCTTCACTGTTAACATTTATGTTAACTTCGAGAAGCGCTGAATGCTTAAACCTGTTACTTAAAATGAATCTGTAATCAGTGATTACATTGTAATAACTTGTTGAAATGTATAGAAAAGTGATAAAGAGAATTACTGTCTTGAGAGCAATATAACTTTTGGATAATAGAACAAGAAGATTAATTTGTCTCTTTCTTTTGTCTTCCAAATAAGATTTATTTAGTATTTTATGTGTACTTGAACGTTCATGTTATTAAATAAACTGTACAGTTTGCAGTTTTCTCCTTTATTAAAAAAATTATCATTTGTTAGTATTTTGTAAAATATGCTAATATAAGCATTTCTTTTAATCATTTTTGAAACGAGATTTACTAGGTAGAGAGATTCAAACTGGAATCATTTCAATCTGTCATACTGTTATTGCTTAGCATATGTTAAAAGTTAAGCAATTTCATAATCTATGGGGGGAAAATCATGTTATTGCATGAGAAAATTAATTAGTTGGTATATTCAGCAAAGTTTATGCTAATAGAGCACATCTAATGATGGTTATTTAATTTGAATTCATGTTTGGTGATAATAGCATAAGCAAGGGAACAAAAATTGCATTAGAATTTGCATAAGAAAAATGCTATCAGATGAGTCATTATGAAAATAATTATAATAAATGAAATAAGCTAAATTGGGTAAGAGAGGAAATCATTATAAAGAGGTGCATTTTGTAGTGATAGACTTGTACAGTCCAGTTCTTCATACTCAAAATTTAATAGAGATTCCAAATATCCAATTTCAATAAATTTCATCCTGCAGGAGTCAGGTTATTGGTTCATACAGTTTCAAAATCTTTCCCCCCTGAAAACCTGTGTATTGTCAGACTATCTTGATTTCATTTCAAAGCTCTGTAAGGATGCCTAATGCTGAATTTTATTATTATTATTACAATAATAATAATAAAATCCCAGGGAGTCCAAGGACTCGACGAGTCCTTGGACTCCCTGGAGGTGTCCAAGGACTCGTCGAGTGTTCACCTACTCTACATTCTCTGTCTCCAATACTCAATCCACCAACTACGACTGACCGCAACTACATCACTGCCATCTACCATCCGTCACCACTACTAGTACTTCCACAGACAATCACAAACATCCATGCTCACGGTGGAATTTGAACCCGCAGCCTTTTGGCTGGAGAGTGGATACGTTAATCGCTCGGCCAACTAGGCCGGCAAAGTACAACTTCGTACTTTGGTAAGTTAAACCTGATATCATAATTGAAGATATTCAATTCAATGCTTTACTTCACTTTAGTGAAGATGGTAAATTAAATATGGAAATTTGTACTTTTTAGTAAAACTCTTTTCAGTTCGAGCCAAGAAATAATAGGCATTTGGATGGATGGATAGACAAAAACAAATCTAATAGGTGCTTATGCACTTTGCAAAAGCGCAGCTAAAAATGATTAAATAGAAATAGAATGGCATCACTGAAGAATAAAAGGAAAAGTTCTCTGACATGCTCTTCTGCTGCCATTTGAGATTACGTCATTTAGTTTATATATAATTTTTTTAACTGTTGGTGTTATGACGTGTTTCTGTTATCTGCATGTGTTATTAACTCTTTCCATTGAGTTCATCCACAGTAACACTTCTTTGCTCCACATCATTACCATGGAACAGTTCTTAGTAGATTTTCAGTTTTGAGACATATATATATATTTGGAGAAAGGCTTAGGTGAGAAATTTGTCCAAAATATATGATCATACCGTCATTAAAAATATATTATATACAGGAGGCGTCAACAAATACTCTCACCCACTCGCACATGGAAAATAGATTTTGCTAGCTGTTGACAAAAGAACACACTATTGCCACTTTATTTCATCATCTGTATGGGTCCCATTGTGAAGGTAAGTGGCATTAAGTAAGTGAAGATATTCAGTTCTTTATTTTAGTGAAGATGGTAAATTAAATATGTAAATAGACAACAGAATCAACAAAGCTGATATGGTAGGAAGTCAATTGAATAAATTCATATGAAATAAGAGAGAAATTAGTCGGAACACTAAATTAGCTGTATACAAGACAGTGTTCAAACCAGTTTTAACTTATGGATCTGAGAGCTGGATCAGAATTAAACACTTGACCAAAGACTAGAGACCGCAGATATGAGAGTCCTGAGAAAGATTAGAGTCATGAACAGATGGCATCAATGGCAATATCATATTAAAAATGAGGATATTAGGGAAGAACTAGACATTGTCAGCATCCAGGAATGCGTTAGCAGAGCTAATCTCAGGTGGTATGGTCACTTAAACAGAATGGGCGAGGAAAGATTAGCAAAACAAGTGTTCTCTGACAGGTTGGCAGGAAAACGACCCAGAGGAAGACCAAGATATAGGTGGATTGATACTGTACAATGTGCCTTAGACGATAGAAATATGAGATCTGATAATGAGAATATTGGAGTCTTGACAAGTAATACTGATTTGGAGGAAAATTGTTGATAGGAAGTTAGTAATTATGTAAATTTTTCATGTAGTACTATCATATCCTGTACATCCCTTGAGGGTACTTGTCAGGATCCTTTCTTTTAAGCTTACACGGTGATCCGAATGCATTTTTGAAAATTATTGCGACAACTACCGTGTTTGAATAAAAACTTTAGTTTAATATAACTAAAATCTACATTCGACCTTTATGTCAAGGTCATCTTCTGGAGCATACAACTATACACAGAAAACAAGCTACACTACAATCAAACTGGTTTGTTAAAGATACTGACCAACCGCTACAAGAATTGTTGGCCTGATCTCTGGTGAAAGGGGGAAAAAAAAAAAAAAAAATTATACATCAATGCTAGAGTCCTATTGTTAGTGTAAGATTAGAGCCATGAACAGATGGCATCAATGGCAATATCATATTAAAAACGAGGATATTAGGAAAGAACTTTACATTGTTAGCATCCAGGAATGTGTTAGCAGAGCTAATGTCAGGTGGTATGGCCATTTAAACAGAATGGGCAAGGAAAGATTAACAAAACAAGTGTTCTCTGCCAGGTTGGCAGGAAAATGACCCAGAGTTAGACCAAGATATAGGTGAATTGACGGTACAAAGTGCCTTAGATGATAGAAATATAAGATCTGATAATGTTGGAGTAATTAGTAATGATGTAAATTTTTCATGTAGTACTATCATATCCTGTACACTCCCTTGAGGGTACATGGCAGGAATTTGATGATTATGCTTTACTTTATGCAGATAAAGTTATTATTATTATTATTCCGGGCAACTCCAAGGAGTCGACAGACTCATCGAGGGAGACCCTAACATCATGTCAAGAACAACTATTCGACATTCACACAATATCTATCATACCTTGCCTTGAACTCATTCACAGTCGTAGCACCCACAACAGACTCTGGCAGCTTATTCCACTCATTCACCACTCTCCAAGTAAAAAACCTAGCTCTAATACCCCTGCTAACCACATTCTTGCCCAGCTTCCATGTATGGCTCCTAGTCCTCCCACCACCAGTCCTATTCTCAAAAATATCTTCTGGATGAATCTTATAGAAACCCTTCAGTAATTTGAATGTCTCAATCATATCACCCCTTTTCTGCCTATCGACCATTTTTGCAACCCACAAATCTTCAACCTGTTCTCATAAGGTTCATTCACATACCTGCTATTATCTTGGTCATTCTTCTGTGGATTCTCCCCATCAAAAAGAAACCCTGGCACCCATATCTGGGCACAGTAGTCTAGATGGGGTCTTATCAAGGCTCGATACAGAGGAACAATAACTTGTTTGTCTCTGCTTGTTAAAATATTTTTCAGAAGCCAAGTGATTTGATGAGCTGATTTAGCCACTTTTGCAATGTGCCCCCTAAACTTCAATTCCCTATCCACCAACACTCCCAAATCCCTGGCCTCATCAATCTCCTGGAGTACGGTTCCACCAATGTGATATACTGCTGCTAATCTTTTCACCCCAAAATGCATAACATTACACTTTGCCACATTAAATTGACATCCATTTTCCCTAACCCAGTCCTCCAAACTATCCAAATCATCCTGCAAAATTTTGACATCCTGTGCACTCACAATTGCCCTACCCAACTTTGCATTATCAGCAAATAAGTGAACATTTCCTCTCAGATCCTTTCCGATATCATTGGTGAACAAATTGAAAAGCAGTGGTCCAAGTACACAACCCTGCGGCACACCACTAGTCACAAGCCGTCTTTTGGACTCAACTCCTGTATAAACCACTCTCTGGTATCTCTCCATCAACCATCCTCCTATCCATCCCACCAACCCTATATCCATCCCCATCTGCTCCAGTTTACTGATTAGAGTTCCATGTGGTATCCTGTCAAAGGCCTTAGCAAGGTCCAGTAGAATCACTGTAAACCCATTACCCTTATTCAGTTCAGCCGTCACTGTATTATAAAACGTGAGCAAGTTACTGAGGCATGATCTACCTTTCACAAAACCATGTTGTCCCCCATACAATATCCCATTTTCATCTATCCAATCCTGTATTCTGTTCTTGACTAATTTCTCCAAGACTTTGACAACGATTCCTGATATGCTAATCGGTCGGTAATTTTCAACAACAGTCTTGGAACCTCCTTTATGCAGTGGAACTATTTTCTCCTCTTTCCACCCCCCCCCCCCCCCAGGACTAACCCATACCCAAGACTCAAATTAAACAAAATGGTCAAGGGTACTGACAATTCTTTAGCCGCTTCACGCGACACGAGCTAGTATACCATCCAATCCCACAGATGTATTGACATTGGGGTTTTGCAATAGACTATTCACCTCTACTTCATTCACCACAATTCCCGTTTAATCTATTGGTTCATTCATTTCTGCAATATCACCACCTGGATGATATATTCTTGCAAAGTGCTCGCTCAGTAACTCAACTATATCAACTGATTCGGTTACCTCCCTACCATCGGCATTCTTTAAAATCATTCTGCCATGTAAATTTTTTCTTTTACTTGCAACATATCTAAAAAAACTGTTTAGGATTCTCTTTAGCATGCATGGCCAATGTTCTTTTGTAATCCTTTTTTGCTATTTTTACCACACTCGTTACCCTTCTGGCTTGCGCTTTATACCGTTCATGTGTCCGCCGGTCACCTTTCTCTTTAAATTCCCTCCATAGTTGTTTCTTTTTTTGCAGCTCAATCTTAATGGTGTTATTCATCCATTTAACCCCTACTTGATTTATTATTCGGACTCTAGGTATACAGTCAGCCATTGCTTCATGCAAACACTTCTTAATCGTCTCCCATGCACTATGAACTTCTAGTCCTTGAAGTTGTACATGCCATGGCAATGAACCAATCAAACTCCTAAGCTTGTCACACTTACCAGCCCGATAATTCCATATGTACCCTGTCTTAATTGTAAATTCCACACCTTTAGCTACCTCCCAAGTCAAGACCCTATGATCACTCTCACCAATTGGTGGCAATGTGGTCATATTAGTTACAGCCAAATCCTCAGTTGCAATTACTAGGTCAAGCAATCTCTGACCCTTAGTATTTTCCATTACATGCTGTCGCAGATAGTTATCCCTTAATAACCACATAAAATCCAATTCCTTCCTCCTGTGTGTCCTCTCCTCAGTTCCAATCAATGCGACCATAGTTGAAATCTCCCATAATAATCACCCTCCTTCCACCCATTTCTTCTATTTGCTTGTGCATACTGTCACCACCATCTTTTCCATCACCTGGTCTATAGCAGCACCCAATTGTATATTTAGTTCTGCTAGCCACAATCTCACACCAAATGGCCTCAAATGTGCTCTTTTCTCTATCCTGCAATTCAGCTTCTATTCTCCTTGGCTGCAGCTCATCAGCAATACTCCCCCCCCCATTTTATTCTCCCTGTCATTCCTGAACACACTATACCCATCACATTCAATTCCACTAGCTATATCATCTACAGTCAGCCATGTTTCACTAATGCCAATAACCTGTGGTCTGGAAGTGCCAACCAAGGTAAAAATTCTTCTTGTTCCTAATACTCCTAGCATTAGTGTACATGAATTGAAGACCCCCGTTACCCCCATCCCTACCTTGATGCCTTATACTAACTATCCCATTCTGGTTTGTTGTCCTTATTCGCTCGGGCATATTATACTCATTCATACACTCAACTGCCCCCCTAAGGTCTGCATATCTACCCACCCCACTTAATAAATCTAGTTTCCGTGATTCTGCACATCCACTTCATTCAACAACACTTTTTCAAGTCTCCTTACACCGAATCCATTCAAATGCAAACCATCCATCTTATATAGATCCTTTCACCCATCGAACTCACTCCACACATCCACAAATTCCACACCACTTGTCATGCATAACCCACGCACAAAGTCATTTGCAATTATGGCCCTCCTTCTAAACACTTTTTATTATAATCCTAAAGAAATCCATTACAACTTTTCAGACTCTTAAATAAATTAATTTCTATAATAAGTTTGATATGAAAACCAGAAATAAAAAGACAACTATGAAAGCAGGCAGAAACATTAAGTGCATTCTCAGTGGAAAAATGTATTTTTTTTTTTTTAATAAAATATTTGTTAAGTAGAATTTTTAATGAAGATATTGCAAATTCAGTTTAAAAGAATAAACAAAGCTGGTATGATAGGTAACCAGTTTAATAAAATTATTTGGAATACAGAGAGAGAAATAAGCCAAACAATAACTAAGAACTGTACAAGATGCTGTTAAAACTAATTTTAATTTATGGATGAGAGCTAAGATAAATAGTTGATCAAAGACTGGAGACCATAGTTTGAATGAATTTTTCTGAATAAAATTAATTGGATCGCATCACTGAAAATATTAGAAAGGAACTTTGCATTGTTAGCATTGAAGAATATGTGAGCAGTTTTAATCTAAAGTGGTATGGTCTCTTATGCTGAATGGAAGAGATGAGATTTGCACATTTTTGATAGCAGCAAAAAAGACATAGAGGATGATTAAGAGCTAGGTGAATCAATGTTAATAGTACTTAAGACTGAAAGTTGACAATGTTGGAGCATTTACAAGTAAAATTAATTTGGAAGAAAATTGTTGATTATTACTTTCTAGTAATAATCAGGGGCGACTCGTGCATAGGCACTGCAGAACTGCAACACCACAAATTTTTCTCGATATATAAATATATTTATTAATTTATTTATATTTGCTTGTAATATTTAATTTTATCATCAACAATCCTATACAATTCTCTTATTTTGTATAAAAAATAATAAAAATCCATCTTGTAGCACTTAGGAGGGCGAAGGATGTTAGCAGCACTGTGTTTACCACAGTGTCATATTGCTAGTATTTGCTACGTACACAAGTATATGCACGCCATAGTGAGATGCGAGCTATTAGCGTAATGCAGCACTGTCCGTTGCGCAGTTCCACTGTTGTTTATATGCAGTTTGTGCCAGTAGTAGAGTGTTCGTAGTGCTTATCGTGTTTACTCCGTCTCTTTAAATATTTGGACATTACAATTAAAGACATAACATTTGTTATAGTTTTTATTTTAGAACGTTATTGGGGTTATGATAATGAATTTTTAAATAATTTTGAATTATACTAAACTGTATAATTTTTTCGATAATAAACAATATTTTTTCATGAAACAAAACAAGAAGAATATATTTTATTTTTAAGTAATTTTGAATTATACCAAACTGTATAATTTTATTGATTTAATTTAATTTTAATTAAATTAAATTTTTAATTTAATTTAATTTAATTTTTAATTTTTAATTTTTAAAAAAAAAATGTTACCATAATTTTGATTATCCAAACACGTACACACTGTACTTACAGTGTGTATGTATATTTCGAAAGTTGCAGCACCTCCACGATTTCAAGCCACGAGCCGCCACTGGTAATAATGCAAACTTAATCATATATGATAATAATATTCTGTACACCTTTTGGATGTACATAGCAGAAATTTTATGGTGGTGATTCAAAATATGTTCTTAGTGACTAAATTAAATCATCTCCACTGAAAGGCTATGGATTTGAATCTGGACATAACATAAATGTTTGTGAAAATCTTTAGGTGGTAATTGATTGCTGCTGCCTAGCTTATTTATAGGTCTATACTTCCATAGGGATTATATTATAGTTCCATAAAAATAGATTGGCTGAATGATAGAGCAGACAAACGTATAGAAGCCTATTTACATCACAACTCCCAATTTGTTTACAGCTAAAGAGATTACCAAAGACTGCATCCCTTCATCTCTCACCATGAAAGATTCTCAAGACAAGGTAACTAGAAACATTAGAGAAATGGTAGCTTGGGCTTACTATCCGTGAAAAATCAGCTGCTCGCTTGTATTCAAATGTTAGGACTAAAGGCAGAGACTCCTTTAGTCCTAACATTTGAATACAAGTGAGCAGCTGATTTTCAGAGATAGCCCCAAAGGGAATCAAACATTAAAATTAAAGGCATTAAAAAAGGAGGAGAAACATTAGGACTAAAGGCAGGGACCCCTTTAGTCCTAGTGTTTGAAGACAAGTGGGCAGATGACTTTTAGAGATAGTGAGCTCAAGCTATCACCGAACCAAGGCATTGGAGGGGAGGGGAGGTTGGGAAAGTATGAAAGAAAACTGCCACAACCATCTCATGGCCCTAAACTACCTCTGGTAGTATTGTCAGTAATAGTGTAAGTTCTGTGGGTAGGATTTTTTTTTTTTTGACATTTTTTGTGGGATTAAAAATCAGTTTCCAGAAGAAAAACCCCTACCTGCCTGTGCCAAAGACAGGCCTAGAAAACTGCTTGGTGACTAGAATTAGAAACCCCTGCAACAGTCTCTCTTTGCCTAGAGTTATAGATGCAAATGCCATTTCCACAGGGCTCTCACTGTTATAATAATCTGCTGAAAAGACCCATCCAAACTTAACAATATTCTAAAGAAATTCAGTTATAGTAAACTGTCTGCTATAGCAGATAAATACATACATCAAACTTACAAGGACCACAGGAAGATTGATGTATGGGAGCCAACTGTATAAGCTATTTGACATTGCATTTTCAAGAATGCTGTTTACTAGACATTGATTAATCATGCATATAACTGATAAAATTCTTAAATTAATTTTATTAGAGCAATGTTTTTAACCACATCATCAATTGCAATAATTTTCCTTAAATGAAACTAAGTTTAGAGTTGTATTTCAGGTCATTCATAAAATCAGAGGACTATAGAAGTTATGCAACTTTTCATTTACTACACTCATTCACATGATCAGAGTGATTCACATTGATAGTAAAAGTTTCTCCAGAACACAGTGATAATTCTGTAATCATAAAGGAGATTACTTTATCTCCTTTTGGCATCCAAATAAAGAAATAGGAAATACATCTGAAGTGTTCCCAGTGTGTCAATTCACTGGGAACCTGAGAACTGGAATTCAAATATCATGATCATTAGTAGGTGTGGGTTACCACTGCCCATTGAAACGCTACTATCTTGTTTTTTTGGAGGCCAGAAGTTGTGTCTGATAGAGCATAGAAACAGGATGATTTCTGTATCAGTCAATGTCTGAGAGTATCACCTTCTGCATGTACATGTATCTTTTTCTCTTCAGCTCTAAACCATTAACATGATAGTAAACTCGAATAGATGTAGTGTCACTATTGTTAAAATAAGCAAACCTCCCTCAAAAATATCCCAAAGAATTAAAAAAAAAAAAAAAAAAATCCCTCCAACATTGACTGCACCAACATTTCAAGCATAAACACTAATTTAAATTGTGTGCCAATCCCTACAGACACCCAAACCTCATCACCCCAGATGGCACTAAACATAAAGCTGACTTCCTGCCATTATACTGCAAATCACCTCCAACTATACCTGATCTGTATACTACATCCTTCTTGTGGTCTTCTGCCAGAATCAATGCGATAAACTTTGCATTCCTCAAACATCCCAAGCTTCTAAAATCCTAAATGTTGGTCTCCATATCATTCTTCAATAAATGGGATAACAACCTAATCACCTGCTACTAAAATAGTCTTGTCTTTTTTTCTTATACTATATATATATTTTAAAAAAAAGTTTACCTCCATTTTTACCTTTGATAATTACCAAGAGTCTTGTACAATACAATCTCATACAATATTCTCTTCTGATTTCCTTTTGTTAGATAAACTGAATGAAATTAAAAGCAATCTGATATGTAATGAATATAACAAAACTTCCATTCGAAAAATTATTGATAATTATCATCTACCAGACTACAATCTGATGTTAAAAGAATTTAAATACTCTACGTCAGTGGTTCTCAAACTGGGTGCTGCGAAATTTTGAATCGTTTATTTGAAAAAAGCAAAATATTCAATTGCCACAAATAACCAAATCAAAAACAAAAAAAATTATATATTTTAATTTTAATGGATGAAGCATATATAAAAATTATCATTTTATATCACTCATATTATATCCTGGTATTTCATGATCATCGCGTGTCGTAACTAGATATGTGATGGCACATAAATACTGGGGAAAATGAACTAATGAATGGTTAGTTATCCTACTGTCTGTTTTAGTATTTCTCTGTTCAGTGTGACAAGTATTATACATGATCATTTCCCCTAAACAAAAATCATGAGTCTTTTCTCATCGGTGAGAATAAACGAAGTATGATATTAAAGTCGTTAAATTCAGTGAGTAGAGGTTTTTCTTATTGCTATATATTCCAGCTATAACGAGAGACATCGTAAACAAATGTTTTTCCTTTTTCCATCCGGAAAAATAATTATTTGCTTGAAATAAATTTTAAAATAAAATATTAAAGTTACATATGCCCTTCAAAATCATGAATAATTTTTTCCTTAAAAAAAAAAGAAGTGAAGATTCTGGCGATCAAGAAATGTCTACTTGTAGCAAAGCTAACGAACCAATTCGCACTAATAAATTATCAAAAACTGATACTTGCATTAATGAAGATTTGACTATTTTTAGCGTTCAGCAACAAAATAAGCACTAATGAAACACAGAAACAGAATAAGTTCATGTAAAAAGGGAACAATGAAAAAGAATGCAAAAACTCATTTATACCAAGAGAGCTATCTAAAAATGGGATTTACGTGGTGTGGTGATAAATTAATCGAAGACTTAAGTGTATTTTGTGTGGTTTGGTTCTATCAAACGAGGCTATGGTTCCTAGCAAATTATTGCGGCATTTCTCCACAAAACATGATAACTTGTCAAATAAAAATCCTTTCAAAGTAAAAGTTTTGTAAGAAAGTTTACAATTTCCGCCCGAGTTCAAGAAGCGAGTTATTTAGTCGCTGAAATAATTGCGAACGAAATGAAGCCTTATACTATCGGCGAAACCTTGATTCGTCCAGCCTGTTCAGCAATTGTGAGAACAATTTTTAGTACTGAGGCAGAAGAAGAAATAAAGAAGATTCCATTATCAAATGATACTATGAGTAGACATATTAATGATCTGTCAGTCAATATTGAAAAGTCAGTTATAACCAAAATAATCGAATCAAAATTTTTCAGTTTGCAGTTAGATGAGTCAACTGATATCGGTGGTAAAGCACACTTGTTTTTACTCGATTCATTGAAGATGATAAAATTATCGAGGAATTTCTACTGCAAGGAATTCAAAAAAACGATGACGGGAAAAGATGTTTTTGATATAATGAACACATATTTTAATACAAATGGTATATCTTGGAAAACTTGTGTGGGTATATGTACAGATGGTGCACCTTCTATGGTTGGAATTACAAAAGGGTTTGTTTCATTTGCTAGAAAAGAAAACGAGAACATTATAACGACTCACTGCTTCATTCATCGTGAATCATTGGTGGCAAAGACAATAGGCTTGGAATTAAAAAGTGTATTAGAAGAAATCATTCAGATGGTTAATTATATCAAGTCCAGACCATTAAAATCTAGAATATTTGCAGGACTATGTGAAGAGATGCAATCTCATTACAAGAATCTTCTTCATACCGAAGTAAGTGGCCTTCAAAAGGTCGCGTATGGATATTTTTTTGAACTTAAAGAAGAAATATTGATGTTTTTCGAAAATGAAGACAAACCAGAATTCTATAAATTATTACAAGATGATTTTTGGTGTTTCAAACTAGATAATTTAACAGACATATTCGATCATCTGAACAAGCTGAACTCCAACATGCAAGGAAGAAATGAGAATATTTTGACATCTACAGTTAAAATTAAAGCTTTTAAAGATAAAATAAAAATGTGGAAGATAAAATTAAGCACCAACAATGTAGAAATGTTCCTTAAAGTTGCCTCCAGAAAATGTAAGAACACTGATCTGTAAAAGCTTATTTACAGTCATTTAACATCGTTAGAAGAAAAAATTGACCATTATTTTCCAGAACATTTCAGTCAATTTATACGATTGGATTCAAAATCCATTTGTAGAGTCAACATCAGCAATGAGTGAGTTAAGTCTTATAGAAGCCGAAGAATTAATTGATATAAGTAACGATCGTACGTTCAGATTGAAGCATTCAGAAATGTGTCTGAATTCATTTTGGATAACAACTATGAAGGAGTACCCCAATATAGGATTCGAAGCACTTAGCATCTTATTGCAATTTTCTACATCTTATTTATGTGAACTGGGTTTTTCTGCACTCGTAAATATTAAAACAAAGAAGAGAGAAAGACTAAAGGCCCTTGAAAAAGATGAGAATGTCTCTCAAAAACAAGGCCTAATATCAAAGAAATATGCAAACACCAGGGCACATATTTCACATTAAGTTCATATTTTATTATCTGAACCGTTATAATAGCTTTTGTTTTGTATGTTTTGGGGTTGTTTGAAAATAAATCAATTTAGTTTAAATAAAATCTGTTTTCTTTTAAACACGCTTTCCTTCATATCTTTAGTATCTGTAATATCAATTTATTTATGGGTTATATATGCGATCTTTCAGAATCAATTAATCGGCACTTTACTCTCTATAAAAAGCAAATAATACTAGGGGTGCCATGAAATTTATTTATCGATTTTAGTGTGCCGCCAGACAAAAAAGTTTGAGAACCACTGCTCTACGTTAAAGTAAACTCCAAACAAATGACACAGATTCTTCGCAAATCCAATCCAAAAGCCAGATCAGAAACTGAATTCTTTAAATTAAAGATACAAAGAAATAATATATATATACTCTGTTTAATCCTTAATCCAAGTGTAATAGTTCAGGCACAAATTTGTGCCTGAACTATTTTCAGGACTTGCCTTCCTTCTTACCATCTAGGAAGGATACATTATCACTTCTTTCCTTATTAGGTGTCTATCAAATACCATGCTCATGTGATCTTTGTTATTTTGGACAGACTGGCCATTCTTCTTGATTAGAATCCAAGATGTTGGATCCTACTTCTCAATCTATACTTTGGATCCGACATGATTACTATTACGATGTGCTTAACTAATTGATAAGTTATAAGTTGATTTCTAATTCAAATATAAAGAAAATTTATATTTAAAGACTGTGCCACTTTATATCTGAATTAGTTCAAGAATTGAAGATAAACCAACTCTCAACTACCCTTCCTTTATATGTTGTTATTATATATACTGGCCGAGTATATTTAACTTACTTAATTTACCCGCTTTAGTTCGAATATTTTATGAACGGTGCAGTAAAAGAGATTCAGGCAAAATACAACCTTGATTAACAAAAACAAACATTTAATTTTCGAATCACAAATTTTACACTTAAGTTCAAATCAGTAATTAAGATATCACAAACATTTTAGCTTCTCTGATAAGTTCAATCATACAGACTCAGACAAAGGTAAATCTGTTATCTCTATAAGACAGTCTTCTCACAGTTCCTTAAGTTCCAAAATACAATAAAAATTGCAGTGACACCTCTTCACAAACAAACATCTTTAATTTTACACTTCAGCTAATTCTCCGCAATAGTTACTGTTAGTATAGGGAAATTCTAGGATGAAACTCACACACTTCTCTGTATAGGAATATTAATGGTTGGAATAATCTTACTGATAATCTTCTTTCTTCATCAACTTACACACAAACACTTTTTATAACCGTAAACATTTTAAACAGTATACAGCACTCGTTAAAATAAATCTTCTAAACAATAACTGAATTAATCATCAGTCACAATGCACATAAACAAACGTTCTTGCATGAAGTACTACTGATCACTCATGAATTAAGGCAATGCACAATAATTCCTTATCTTGAGGTTTTATATGCACAGTTGTTCATCCCTCCTGCATTCAAATAATTCTTTAGGCACTATAATTCTAAACACAGCTAACGGTAAACTTCAACTTTACAGCCTCTACTATCCTCTAGTAATTTCGTGCTTTGCTTCAAGGTTCCGTATGTCCTTGAAAGGTCGGCGCTGAAATTAAATCTCAACTCAAGTATCGCTAGTCTATTTAATAGTCTCTCAGCTGTTTTCCGTAGCTATAATTGTTATTCTACAATTTATTAGCTAACTGCTTCTCGACTAGTAGACTTAAATTAGTTGCTTGAGTGACTTGCCGACTCTCTAACATCGGACTCTGATTCCCCGAATGCCGAATACTCTGATTCCAACCGAATGCCAATTCTCTATCTCTCTATGTTTTCTATCTATCTCCTTCTCTCAATATTTTCAGCGTTCCTCGCTTATATATCCGTTCTTCCCGCCTAAATTGTTCTCGTGATCTCTTTAACTAAAACTCTTTTCAATAAACTTTCAACCTTCTCCTCACACACTGTTCCAAACTCGTGCTCACTCGCTGACATACGTCTCCATGACAACAAAACAAAATATAATAAAATTGAGCTATTACATAACGTTAAACTTCTACAAATAGGAATAAATAGAGAATATTTACATTTCAATTAATGCGCAGTTAAATTATCAAATACAAGTTCTTATAATATTAATATAGTAATAAATAAAATAGCTTAATAATATTTAATATTTAAATAATATTTACAAGTCTAGCCTTTGTGATGGAAGATCATGTTGGATTCTGAAGCAAATAATAATCACTTAAATCTCTATAAATTCAGAATCCAACAAAGGCTTATTCTTCCTTTGAAAAATTTTTCTTTAAAGAAAAATTTTTCATAATAAACTCATTGGTGGAGGAATCAGATTTCTACTACCTTTTTTCTGGGTCTCCAGTTATACCTCGTTTGGATGAAACTCCCTCCTGTGTTTTCTACAACGCATGTATTATCTTCCCCGTCTTTACTCAGATTCCTACTATTATGACATTCAACTTTAGCATATCTTCTATATTGGTAATCTGGGGGGTCTTCTTCAGAACGCAAATCCTTTCTTTGACTTTCGGTGATGTGCCTAGGTTGTTTCATTTCTTTTTTTCCTGATCCCAAGTTATTTCTTCCAAATTCTCTCACTCCTTGATAATTCCTTTTTCTACTCCATACTTTTTCAATGGGATCTCCTAGGCAGACCAGGCGATCTGGCCTATTCTTAATTAATTTCAATCTGTCTGAATGGACAATTATGGTTCTTTTTTGTCCTGATATTTCTTTTATTCCATAGTTCACTGGGGATGTTTTATTAACTATCTCATAAGGGTCTGCAGCACCTTTACCAAATTTCCCTCCTCTTTTATTGCTGGGTTGCTGTTCTAGAAATACTAGGTTCCCAGGCTTTAACTCCTTATACCTTCTTATCTTATTAGCATAAGCTCTGGCTTTTTGTGAGCTATTCTGACTGGCTTCTGCTACAAGGTCATATGCAACTCTATTCTCGTAAATTAGGTTGTTAAGATATTCGTCTGTGTCAAGGAAACCAGAACTAGCTTTCAAGTCTTTAAAGTCATGAGGGAAAGGGGGTTCAAATTCGTATAGGACCACAGCTGGTATCTCCCTTATAGCAGAGTGCAATGCTGTTCTACAGGCGAAAAGGGTGTGTGAGAGGAAGTTGTCCCAATTAGTTAATTGACCATCTGCAAGTTTAGATAGGGTTTGCTTGAGAGTTCGATTAATTCTCTCACACATCCCATTTCCTTGAGGATGGTAAGGAGTGGTGAACAGTTTCTGTATTTTTAGTAATTTGCATAACTGTAGCATGACTTCAGCTGTGAAATTTGTTCCCTTAACAGTGAGGAGGGTTTGGGGGGGGGTTCCGTATCTTGAAATTATCAACTCAAAGAATTTGTTTGCCACTGTCTGGGCAGTTTGGTCCTTCATAGCTGTGGCCTCGGAAAATCTAGACAAGGTGTCAATCACCACCAGTATATATCTGTTTCCCTTCAATGTGGTTGGAAGGGGCCCTATGATGTCCATTGCCACAGCTTGAAATGGACGACTTGGAATGGGAAAGGGCTGGAGGGGAGCCTTTTTTCCGTTACCTGATTTACGTTGACACAATATACATGAAGATACATAGGCTTCGACATCTCTTCTCATTCCTTTCCATACATATCTATCTTTTATTCTGTTTCAAGTTCTGTAAAACCCCTGGTGACCTGCTAAACCTACATCATTAAAGGAATGCAGTATCCAGGGGATCATTATCGTGGGAGCTACTATCTTATTTTTCCAACATATAGTGAAGTTCTGCCTTTCCAACAGAAGACCATCACCATCTATGAATAGGGATTGCAGGAAAGAATGTTCTTCCAAAACTCCATTTCCCTTTTGGATCTGTAAATAAATTTCTCCCCATACTGGGTTTTGCCTTTGAGCTTCTCTTATGGATGGACGACTTGTCCAAATTCTGAAGGTGAGGTGGTTTCCTGTGGTTTTGTTGTTCTCTTCCTGTCTTTATTAATTTGATGTTTCCTTCCTCATAATCTGAGTTCTCTTTTGTTTCTTCATCAAGCGCTCTGGAAAGGTAGTCAGCAACCACATTATGTTTTCCAGGAACGTAGCTTATCTCGACCTGGAACTCTTGTATCTCCAATGCCCAGTGGATTATTCTCTGATTTTTGCATTTCATGGAAGACAAGAATGTTAGAGGTTTGTGGTCTGACCTTAGAAATACCTTCTGCCCTAATAGCATGTACCTGAACTTCCTCAGGGCATGTACAATTTCTTTCTCAATTACAGAGTAGTTTCTTTCAGAAGTGGAGAGCTTCCTACTTAAAAACGCTATTGGTCTAAGATCTCCCCCTTCTTCTTGTTCCAGTACGGAAGCTATGGTGTCATTAGAAGCATCTGCAGCTAGATAGAAAGGTTTCTCGAGTTTCGGGTAGGCTAAGACTGGAGCTTTGGTTAATGCAAGGTTGAGGGAGTTGTGGGCAAGCTGTTGTTTTTCCCCCAATGAAACTTTTTTCCTTTTTTTGTCAGTTCGATGATGGGTTGCATTATTCTGGAGCAATTAGGAATGAATTTTCTATAAAAATTCACCATTCCCAAATACCTTCGAACTTGCCTCACAGAAGTAGGGATTCTCGCTTTCAGGATGGCAGAGACATTTTCTTGAGTGGGAATAATGCCTCTCTTGCTCACCACATGGCTTAGATATTCTATCTCCCTCATGAAGAGCTTACACTTCGAGCACTTCAATGATAGTCTTGATTTCTCTAATCTTTCCAACACACCATTCAAGATATTCATGTGAGACTTCAGGTCCTGGGTGTAGATTAATAGGTCATCTTGAAAGCACATAACTCCTTTTCCCAACATGTCTGAGAGAACAGTGTTCATCAGACACTGAAAGCTCATGGCTGAGTTTCTTGCCCCCTGTGGAAGTCGACAGAGCTGATATTTCTGCCAACGAGTTGTAAAGGCGAAAAACTGTCTATCTTCCTTCCTAAAGGGAATTTGGAAATAGCCAGAGTTCAGGTCTAATTTTGAAAAGAACGTTGCTCCCTCTACACTTGTTAGCAATTCTTCTATGTTTCAAAGGGGAAAATCAATGGGCTTAGTGACCTTATTAATCTCACACAGGTCCAAGAGAAATCTCAGGCTCCCATCAGGTTTCTCTACTAATATGAAGGGACTGTTCCATCTGGAGTTTGACTTCTCTATGATTCCCACTCTTTCATATTTATTCAAAAGGTCCTGAAGTCTGTCCAAATATTTCAGGGGGGGGGGGTCTTGTACTGTTTTATGTATATGGGAGAGTCTGCGGTAATCTGAATGGAGTGCTCTATTTTCTCAGCACAGGTTAAAGAGCTGATATTCTCTGTAAAGACTCGAGGATATTTCAAGAAGATTGTTTGAATAAACTCCTCAATTTTACTCCTTTCAGTGTCGGATACAATTGAGCTGATGGCTTCATTCACTAACTTCTCCTTCTTTTCTTCGAGACCCTCGTCGGGGCTTACTACTTCTATCTCCATTGTATCATGTTTATTGTTCTCAGATCCTTTTGAAGACCTTGGCTGGTAACTTATGCCATTTAATGAAATGGTTCCTGAGGCAAAATCACAAATGAACTTATTCTCTTCTAGGAAATCTAGACCCAAAATTACTTGACCATTTGTGTCTGCAATCACAGGAAGAATGACTAGCTCTTGTGAGAATGAAATTGGAAAGCAAGGAATGTGTAAGTTTGCGACTATTTTCTTCATTGCAATAATTTCAATTTTAGCAATGCCTGTAATCTTTATAGGATTTTGTAACAAGGAGGCATTATCAGAGATTTGATTATTAAGTTTGCTTACCAGGGAATTTGAAATAACAGATATATGGGCACCGGTATCTAAAAGAATCTCACAAGGAACCTCCTCGACTAAACCATGTACGAGTGACAAAGGCAATCTCCCAGTTACGTTTTGCATTTTTAGAGAATTGAAACTACAAGAATCTGGGATGTCTTTATAGCTGATAAGGTTGTCAGATGATTGACAATATCTGCAAGGGTTTAACGGCTCAGCCTGTCCTTTTAGAGTCTCAAGGTTAGAAGGAGATTTTTCAATAGACTTAGTTGATCTTATTAACTCAGGGTTTGTCATTTCATGAGGGTCTAATATAGGGTATTCACCTTCCTTTCCTTCAGGCTTGAGTGAATTTTCTAATATTTTCTTATTTAGAGATAGTTCCTGTGGATTAACAGAAAGCTCTTCTGGTGTTGCCCTTGGTAGGCGAGCACCACCTGACAGATACAAAAGAGTTGATAAGGAGGGGACTCGAGCATCACAATCTTGGGCTAACATTTGCCTTATGGAGGATATTTGATGCATCTCCTCTAGGATTCTCTCTCTCCTTTTTGCTAATTCAAAACACCCCTCTAGATCCGTAGCTCCCTTCTTATGAATTACTTCCCTTAAATTATCATGTAATCCTATTCTAAATTGTTGGAAAGTAATCCACACTAAGTGGGGTTTCTGAGCATTAGTCACATTTAAACTGTTGGCTACTGTCAATAAATGATTGTAAAAATCAGTAACAGTCTCTTTATCTTTTTGTAAGACTCTCTGTAACTTCCATAAATTTGGGCCAATACTTCTTAATTTTGAGAACTGTGAAATCAACTTATCCTTAAATTTTTGATAATCTAATGTTTCCTTAAGAATTGGAGATGAGTTAAAATATGTTCTAGCCTTGCCTATTAATTTACTTCTTAATAATATAAGTAATTGAAACTCAGTCCAGTTAGCTATTTCCCTAAGTTTTTCAACATAAGTAAAAAAGGACAGTACATCATCTGATTCTTCACCTGAAAACTGGGCAAAAACCTGTTGTGGGTTCACTGTACGAAAAAATTCACTATCTTCCATTTTAGAAGTAGATGAAACAGCAATACTACTCTATTAACAACAACTTTAAAAAAAATAGATTCCTAAAATAAACTCTATGTTTGCCTGAATTTAGTTTACAACCAATTCACTTGATTCACTTATTTTATCTTTAAATTTCTTTTATTATTACAAATTTTAATACTTAATATTACAATGTTTGTTAGTGAATTCAAATCCTGTCAACTGCACCATTTTGTTGGATCCTACTTCTTCTCAATCTATACTTTGGATCCGACATGATTACTATTACGATGTGCTTAACTAATTGATAAGTTGTAAGTTGATTTCTAATTCAAATATAAAGAAAATTTATATTTAAAGACTGTGCCACTTTATATCTGAATTAGTTCAAGAATTGAAGATAAACCAACTCTCAACTACCCTTCCTTTATATGTTGTTATTATATATACTGGCCGAGTATATTTAACTTACTTAATTTACCCGCTTTAGTTCGAATATTTTATGAACGGTGCAGTAAAAGAGATTCAGGCAAAATACAACCTTGATTAACAAAAACAAACATTTAATTTTCGAATCACAAATTTTACACTTAAGTTCAAATCAGTAATTAAGATATCACAAACATTTTAGCTTCTCTGATAAGTTCAATCATACAGACTCAGACAAAGGTAAATCTGTTATCTCTATAATACAGTCTTCTCACAGTTCCTTAAGTTCCAAAATACAATAAAAATTGCAGTGACACCTCTTCACAAACAAACATCTTTAATTTTACACTTCAGCTAATTCTCCGCAATAGTTACTGTTAGTATAGGGAAATTCTAGGATGAAACTCACACACTTCTCTGTATAGGAATATTAATGGTTGGAATAATCTTACTGATAATCTTCTTTCTTCATCAACTTACACACAAACACTTTTTATAACCGTAAACATTTTAAACAGTATACAGCACTCATTAAAATAAATCTTCTAAACAATAACTGAATTAATCATCAGTCACAATGCACATAAACAAACGTTCTTGCATGAAGTACTACTGATCACTCATGAATTAAGGCAATGCACAATAATTCCTTATCTTGAGGTTTTATATGCACAGTTGTTCATCCCTCCTGCATTCAAATAATTCTTTAGGCACTATAATTCTAAACACAGCTAACGGTAAACTTCAACTTTACAGCCTCTACTATCCTCTAGTAATTTCGTGCTTTGCTTCAAGGTTCCGTATGTCCTTGAAAGGTCGGCGCTGAAATTAAATCTCAACTCAAGTATCGCTAGTCTATTTAATAGTCTCTCAGCTGTTTTCCGTAGCTATAATTGTTATTCTACAATTTATTAGCTAACTGCTTCTCGACTAGTAGACTTAAATTAGTTGCTTGAGTGACTTGCCGACTCTCTAACATCGGACTCTGATTCCCCGAATGCCGAATACTCTGATTCCAACCGAATGCCAATTCTCTATCTCTCTATGTTTTCTATCTATCTCCTTCTCTCAATATTTTCAGCGTTCCTCGCTTATATATCCGTTCTTCCCGCCTAAATTGTTCTCGTGATCTCTTTAACTAAAACTCTTTTCAATAAACTTTCAACCTTCTCCTCACACACTGTTCCAAACTCGCGCTCACTCGCTGACATACGTCTCCATGACAACAAAACAAAATATAATAAAATTGAGCTATTACATAACGTTAAACTTCTACAAATAGGAATAAATAGAGAATATTTACATTTCAATTAATGCGCAGTTAAATTATCAAATACAAGTTCTTATAATATTAATATAGTAATAAATAAAATAGCTTAATAATATTTAATACAGTCTTTTCATTATTAATACATATATCTTTAATTAATTAATTGAATATTAGATAAAATTTAAGGTAGTTATATGAATATTAAATTGTAAAATAAGTTGTTTACATTAAATAATATTTACAAATCTAGCCTTTGTGATGGAAGATCATGTTGGATTCTGAAGCAAATAATAATCACTTAAATCTCTATATATTACTGTCCAACAGAATGCAACAGTAGTTTTGAACTCTGAAGATTATACAATAAAATGAAAACTCTTCTCGAAGATTCTAATACCTATAGACCTTTAGACAGAGATCCCACATGTCATGCTCACAATAAAACCAATATCTAATTAAAAAGATGCCTAATTGGACTGAAGAACTTAAAAGAACGCGACAATCAAAACACCCATTAGTTCCAGGAATTTATGGTGTACCAAAAATACATAAGATAGGTATTCCCTTAAGACCGATAGCGGATGGAAGAGACTCTCCAACCTTTCTCACACAGGAAAAACATCTTCTTTCATCAAGAACAGTATACATCTTATTGAGAAAGTAAAAGATATTTACATTGGACCTTCAGACATCTTTGCAAGTTTGGACGTTATCAGCCTATTTACAAATGTTCCAAGAAACGAAACTGTGAATCTCCTTGAAGATCTCTTTCCTCCGGACATTGTAGATCTTTACAAATATTGTATAAATAATACTTCTTTCATGTATCAAGACAAATTTTGGGAACAAAAAGAAATATTGGCTATTGGCTCTTCCCTCTCTCCGGCTTTAGCTAACCTATTTATGGAACATTTTGAAAATAATGCTTTAATCAATTATCATAAAAAACCAAAAATTTGGCTACGCTATGTAGACGACATTTTCATCATTTGGCCAGGAACAACAGATGAACTCATTGCTTTCAAAAATTACCTGAATAATTTACATAAGAATATAAAATTTACTTTAGAACAAGAACTTAGAAAACTTCCTTTTCTTGACATCTTATTAGAAATCAATGAAAAAGATAATAAACTTTCTTTTTCAATATATAGAAAACCCACCAACACAGGAAGATTTCTTAATGCGGCCTCACACTACCACCCTTTGCAAAAAATAGGTCTAATAAAAACCCTGAGGGACAGAGCTTATAATATTTCCAGCACATAAAAACGGAGAAATGAAGAATTGGAATATTTAACACAGATCTTCAACAAAATGGTTATGAAACCCAAGACTATCAAAAAAATCCTCCACACCTACAAGCATCCCACAGAAAAAAGATTTCAAAAATGCCATCACGCTTCCATATATCAAGAATGTTACAGACAAGATGGCTAAATTACTAAACAAACATAACATCAAAGTAGCCTTTCTGCCGCTGGAAAAAATTTCAAGATTTCTATATCCCCCGAAACCTCCACATCATCCTTTAAAAAAACCAGGTGTTTATAAAATTTATTGTTCGTGCGGCATCTGTTACGTAGGACAAACAGGAAGATCTGGGGAAATGCGCATGAAGGAACATCAAAAGGATGTACAAAACAGAAGAGAACACAAATCAGGTCTATCTTTCCATACCACTTCCACTGGCCACAATGTACTCTGGCAGAAAACAAACATGTCTTATATAGAAAAAAACTGTTACATAAGGAAATTTAAAGAAGTTGCAAATATGCTTAGAATTCCAACGCAACTAATAAAAACCAAGGCTTAATTCTACACCAAGTTTGGTCAGCTTTGATAAAAAATATACTTCAGTCAGACCTCGGACATTATGATCGTGAACAACAGAACGTGGCATCATCCAGCATTGTTTAAACTTAGCACTGCTTTGAATCTGCATTCTGATTTTATAAACAGTCAGATGGCTACAACTGTATAGTATGAACTATTAATTTCTTTTTTGTTGTTTTAACTTTCAGTTACCTTTTACCCCGAAGATGCAAGTCAAACGACTTACGAAACTTGTCAGGTTTTATTTCTTTATTGTGCTATTAATAATATTGTGCTAATATTAATATATTAGCTTAATAAAAAAAGTGTGGTCCAATTACCGGAATATGCCTTATGAACTTCTAAACCACAGAAACCTCCACTCACAACATTTTATACTGTTTATAGTGGTGTCCAGGAGCTCAGTTAGTAATAATTATTTCTCTTGCAAAGCTCTCCTAAGGTTTTTTGGAGGGGGAAAGCAGTTGAGAGCAGTAACACATCTACCTAGAGCAGGGGTTGGTAAACTTTTTAGAACATTGACACTTCAAGGAATCCTTGATCCCTCATCGACCCATCATGTTAAATAAATGTTATCAATAATAAATTTCTCAATTTAAAAATAATTCCTTCACTCTTTTACTTCATTACTGCTTCTCAATAAGAAAATTAAAGAAAATACTTAAAGAAATTTATAAAGAACATTAAAAATTTAAACTCCCTTTTGACCCTAGACATTTATTGACTTCTTGGATAACCACATCGACCCCCAGGAGTCGGTATTGACCACTTTGCTGATCCCTGACCTAGAGCATCCCAGATATGCTCAATAGGATTAAGGTTAGGAGACCTGGCCGATTGGTCCATGAGCATTATCATCTTGTAGGATAAATGTCACCCTTTTTGTACCCACATAAAAATGAATAGGAATACAGGACGTAGTCTCTATAAGTTACAGCATTTGTGGTTCCGCTAGGAAAACATGCAAGTCAGTGCATCCAACCAAGCGAGATGCTACCACCAAACCATCACGTTACCTCCACCATAAGTGTTCTTTTCATGGATATTAGAGAGATGATGATATTTAGAGAGGTGCTTGTGTTCTCTCCAACATACTTGGTATCTTTGTAGAGCAAATGTGGAGTCTGTAAACAATACCAATCCCCGTTAGTCTTGGTCTAGTTGACATGGAGCCTGGCTGATTTCAAATGTTCTCTCCTCTGGCATGGGAATAGGAACATGAAGACTACTGGTTGCCTAGTATATAGCCCATCTACTTGAAGCTTCCTGAACAGATCCCAATGTTTCTGTAGCTGACATGATGTCAGATCATACCAACCTCCATTAGTCTTGGTCTAGTTGACATGAAGTTTGGCCAATTTCAAATGTTCTCTCTTGTGGCATGGGATTAGGAGTGCACAGACTACTGGTTGCCTAGTATGCAGGCCACCTTCATGAAGCTTCCTGCATACATTAGAAGCAGATACAATGTTTCTGTAGCTGATGCAAGGTCAGATTGTATCTGATTTGAGATAGCATTCTTATAGCAAACAGATAATCAGCGATGTCAGTCACTCACTGCATTATACCTTGTGGCCTTCACTGTATCTCTGAGATGCTGTGTGTGTGTGTGTGTGTGTGTGTGTGTGTGTGTGTGTGTGTGTGTGTGTGTGTGTGTGTGTGTGTGTGTGTGTGTGTGTGTGTGTGTGTGTGTGTGTGTGTGTGTGTGTGTGACTGTTGGAATTGGTTCCACAGTCTGTGAACCACAGAAGGACTTGTTTGCAACCATTTGGCTATCACGATGGCTTCCACCTGAATTGGTTGGCTAAATGACATCTTGCAGCCATATCCAGGTTTGCTATCAAAAAATGAAAAACCACTCCAAAATACCTGCTTTAATGCCATGGCTCATTTGCATATACGCTGATAGTGCCACTTATTTGTATACGATAAGCAGACTCGGCATCACTTTTTACATGCCTGACTTTCATGTCCTCCTCCCCCAGTTATTTTTCTCTTTGCTCCTTAAATTTATGAAACCAGTGTATATATCAGGATTTGATAATGCTATTTCTTGACCCAATCTCAAACAGCTTGGTTTAAATAAAATAATGGTCAAAGTAGCTAAGGTTTTGAGTCATTAGAATGTCTGTGAATTGGCTTTGTGTTTTTCAGTTGGATTTCCAACTGAAGCAAGATAAGTAAAACTATGTTATAGTTTTACTTATCTGCTCTTCTAATGTTTCATATTTGCTTGTAATTTTTTCAAATCTTGCACTCCTCTATCTCTCATTATTCTCTTTTCTACTACAGCCTTTCCAAATAACACATACACATTATCCATTTAAATTCTGTCTATCCCTCTTATACAATACTCTCCATAGCTCATTTATCCCTCACATTCAAATATTGAAAGACAAATAGCAAATAAATCCTAAAAGTTATCATAAGTATATATGAAAATAATCAAATACAAATAAGATTAAATCATGAGCTATCATATACGAGAGAGATAAACCAAGGGGTCTAACAGGGATGTCCCCTCTCAGCAACTCTTTTTAATATTTACCTAAATGAAATAATAATAAAATGGTATAAAAATTTCCATCATGGGATTAAACCTTTCTTCTACTGTGAACTTAAACACTCTCCTTTTTGCCGATGACCAAATAATAATTACAAATTCTGAAGCTATTTTAGATCTAAATGAGATAGCCAAAGATTATGGTATGATAATATCAACAGAATACGTGTGTAGAAGCTTTGTGGAAACAAACCCAATTCCCCACTCAGGCCTATAGTAGATGCCACCAATGCACCTTGCTATAGACTAACTAAACAGCTGGCCAACTCTCTGATCCCCCTCACCGGAAGGTCCCCTTCCTATATAAAAAACTCGACCCACTTTAAAGCTCTCATAGAAAATTTAACCTTGAATAAGACAGACATATTGGTAAGCTTTGATATCTCCTCTTTGTTTACCAATATTCCCTTAATTGACACCTTATCTCTCTTAGAAAACGTTTTTCCCTCTGACATCTTAGATCTCTTTTCCTTTGCCATTAACTTTGGGTATTTCTCTTGGAACAACAAAATCTACAAGCAGATAGAGGGAACTGCCATGGGTTCCCCCCTCTCACCCCCCTTGCCAATTTCTATATGGAAGATTTCGAAAAACGAGCCATAGACTCAGACCCACTCAAACCTTCTATCTGGCTAAGATATGTAGATGATGTGTTCTCTATTTGGCCTCATGGCCCAGATACATTAGACTCCTTCCTCAGTCATCTCAATAGTCTACATCCAAGAATCCAGTTCACTATGGAAAAGGAAAAGAACAATTGTTTACCCTTTCTAGACACCTTAGTCACACGCCTGCCTAATGATACACTTACCTTCACCGTATACAGAAAACCCACACACACAGGCAGACACATTCACAAACCCTCCCACCACCACCCCTCTCAACAATATGGCATTATTAAAACTCTTACCAAGAGAGCCCACAATCTTTGTTCCAGTGGAACCGCCCTCACTACTGAGCTTAACCACATACACAGCACTTTCCTCTCCAATGGCTACAGCGATCACAGTATCAAAAAAATAATCAACTCCTCCCCCATTCCCCGTCCTTCTCGTCAACAAGATTTTAAGAATGCCATCACCATACCCTACATCCGTGGCACATCCGAAAAAATAGCCAAGATACTAAAACAGTACAACCTACACACAGCATATAAGCCCCACCGCAAACTTGCTACCCTTATCCGTTCTACGAAAGATCAGCTCCCTCCTCTCTCTCTCTCTCTCTCTCTCTGACTGGAGTTTACAAAGTACCCTGTTCCTGTAAGCTGCCGTACTTTGGACAAACAGGCAGATCAGCATCTATCCGTCTAGAGGAACACAAGTGTTACATCTTCAAACACAACTATGGCCATTCAGGCTTGGCTGATCATGTTTTGGACACCACCCACAGGGTATCATGGAAGAAAACCACCATGCTCCACCACAGCAAATTCAAGAAAGAGAGACTTTTCTTAGAAGCAGCAGCAGCTCTCAAAAACCAACCAAATCTCAATAAATACGGTTGCATTAAGCTTCCGAAGATTTGGGAAACACTCATCACCAGAGCTCCCACCTTACATTCCAGGCCACCTAATACTGCCCTTAGAGGGTGCTCTACCTTTAGTGTCATCCACGTGGTTGGGCTTAGTATTGTTTGTTATTTGTGTGCATGTTACATTAATTGTTTTTGTAATCCTCGTAGATGTCCTAGTGACTAGGACGAAATATAGGAAGTATTAAATTCTATTTTAATTCTTTTTGAGTGTTATAAAAAATCCATTAAGCCTCCAACATAATATCAACAGAAAAATCAAAAACTATGGCCTTTAAAGGAAAAGATCCAGCAAGAACTAAGATAGTATTAGATAACAAGATCTTAGAACAGGTGAATTCATTTCACTACCTAGGATGTATAATCACATATGAAAATGAAAAAGATATAAACGTAAAAATTGCAAAATATTTAAAAATAACAGGTATAATTAACTCTATATTTAAACCAAACCAGACTAAAAGTATACAATACATTAGCCCTACCAGTCTTATTGTATGGAAGTGAAATCTGGACAATAAAACAAAAAGACAAACAAAGATAATAAATAAAGTTTTTGAGAAAAACTGCAAAGTATACTCTATTTGATCACAAAAGAAATGAAGAAATTATGAAAGAATTAAACCAAGAATCAGTAATAGAAAAAATTAAAAAATATAAACATAAATGGATGGAACACGTTCAAAGAATGAAAATAGAAAGATTACCATAACAAGCCTTAAAGTACAAGCCATTAGGAAAAAGAAAATCAGGACGTCCTCTTAAACGATTCATCGATGACTTCTAAGGCCGGAACAGGCCACGCTACGCCTAAATTCTTGATATGCATGATGATGATGAGTTGGTTTGCCTTTTTTTCAGGATGAAAAACCTGAGATTCTGGGAGGAAATAAACCTTTCAACTTATGTTACCAGGTAGTTCAGCTTTCCTTTGAAAAGCCCTTAGAAATGTTCCTTATTTCCTAGACAGCAAGACCAAACAAGCCAGTCTTGAGTTTTCCATAATCACCTACTGTAGTTCCACATTCCATGATTTCACAATCATTCAATTCTCAAATAATCAAACCTTCAATTAGCTGATTCTTGAATGTATTAGAATGTCAACTGACTTCTCGAATAGTACCTTGTGGCTGTACCCTTAATTATACAACTGGTAAAATGATTTCCAGCTGCAGTTAGATAATTGAGGGTTACTGTACATCCTTTCCTCACAAAGTCATCATATACCTGACCACCACTAAACTAATACTTCAAGGTCACGTTTGATGACAGACTTAGTACTCATTCACAATAACATCCTTGAATATAGTGATCCCACCTAAGATCCTTGTGTGCTATCTTATGAGATATGCACAGCCTAAAGTAGCAGTTTCTTAGAAGCTCATAAATTCAGTCTATCCCTCTTATACAATACTCTCCGTAGCTCTCATTTATCCCTCACATTCATTGCGCATAATCACAAACTGCATTTCCATTTCCTCACACAGCTATGCCAACATACTACTATTATCCATGCTTGTCTCAACTTCACTGTCATATCTATAGCAGTAGTGAAGTGAAAGATAGCATTCTGACTATCTTTCCTACGCACTGTTAATCTGTCACTCTCTGCAATAATCTTTTCATATTCATCCAAGCATTTTCTTTCTGTCTAATAAATAATTTTTTTCTATAATCTTTACTCTCCGTAGCGCATTTAGTTTAGATGAGTTTTTTGGTTGGAAAAATCTAGGTTTCAGTCCTATCTATGAGGCAAGAAACTTTATCAAGTGTTTTTAATAAAATAGTGAGTTAGCCGGTCTCATATGGAGGTGGAGGGTTTTTATGTCCTTCAAAACAAACCAACCAGAAGAACACACAATACACAGACATAGGACACTTCGGGAATACGAACTAGCCAACCCATTCCACCAGATTTAGTTTTGAATACCTGCATAGTGAAATATGGGTCTATGTGTAAACATAAATCAGGAAGAAATCTTTACTAATCTTCCCACTCGTTTATTCCTTATGTCCAAAGCTTCTGTTATCCTGTTCATTCTCACCTCCTCCAGAAAACAAATCTTATGCTTCTTGTTCACTAATACTCTAATTATAGAATCTGCTTACAGAATGCCATTCTTAAATCATTCATTATCCCTTTCTCCATATATTTTTGTTTCTCATTTCTCAGTTTATATCTACCAATCATTTAATTATCAACTCTGATTTCAAGTGGCACTCATATTCTCATTCTCGATATTCTTCCTGCTAAAACTCAAAATCTCATGCTCTGGGCTGCTGTCATGCACTCCTTATTCATTATTCGCATTCATGAAATTATTGCACTTTTTACAAACCCATACATTCTCATTTCCATTATTCATCCTCTAAAAAAAACAATGGATCATCCTCAAGAAATTCATGCAACTTAACATGCACAATGTATGAGCTACTCAATACAACGATCTAGTTCATGGTTTTGTTTACATTTGTGCATCAACAGTACTGTTTTTAATTAAGAATTTTTCTACAATTTGAATGTCATTCCAAAAAAACTCATATGCTCACACAAATCACAACTGTTATTAATTGCAACTTTTTTTTTATTGCAAAAACCAGAAAACATACTTGTTTAACATTGAGCGTACTATGTTAAAGCAGTAGGAAAATTAAACTAGGAAATTTTTTTTAACATAAAGCCAGACTTGTACCATATTTAAATTCAGAAAAGAGGTTAGTAGATTTTTTTAAAAATTAATGTGAATCACAAAAATGGTGGGTTGTAAACCTATTGTATATCTAATAAATATCTGAGATTTCTGTGTTACAAGATTGTTAAATTACTCACAATCTTGGAACGTCTGGTATAAAAACCACATGATAAAAATTAATAAAAACAAACTTTATTAATTCTTTTCATTGCTCAACAAGTTTCATGAGTCATTAAGTACAGTTCTTCAGGAGCTTGTTTTTACAAGACAGAGAGGAGAGGAGGGGGGGAAGAACTATAGCACAGGTTACAAGGATGGTATATAACACATGACAGCATTACCAGCTAGTGCCATTGTATTCCACCATAAAATGTATATCATGCCCAGTTTTTTCTATATGCGATGTTTTTTGATGAATAATATTAGACTAGATTTTTCGGCACTTAGCAGGCATGCATAGCATTTCTAGAGCATCTTTGAATTTCCTGACAAAGCATTTATGATCAATGTATGGTATTTCTCTTTTCTTTCCAAGCACAGATGGCCTTTATTGATTGTGTGATATGCTGAACTGGATGTATGTTTTCTTTTCCATATGTTTAAAATGTTCCAGCATGCAGATCTCTCTGGAACATCCCATTTGACCCAATAACATATGCCTCATGAACAATGTATTGTGTAGACATCTGGCTTCTTGGATGGGGGAACGGATTTGCTTTTGATCTTGTGATTTTATACAGAGGAATGAAAGCCAGTTTTATATCATAATATCAAAGTGTTATTTAAATTATGTCATGTCAGCTGCTGCAGTTATGTTAAAAATCCTGTTAGCTGAGTCAATTATGCCTCTGTAAAGAGACTATTTTTACACTGAATGTTAAGTAAATTTTTTACAAGAATTAAATCCGATTGGTGCGGTGACTTTTAACTCAGTATTTTTAGAGTCCAAGAAAATGATTAACTCAAGACCAAATAAAAAATATTAATGAAAAAAAACTAAAAAACTATGTACATTGTAAATAAAATTAATAACTATAAAACTATTTCGATCCAAGGCCTTCTAAATTAAGCTATACTTTGAGCTCTCCTTTATCTTTATTGGTTAAATTAATTCTCTCACTGACTCATTTTTATTTTGTTTAACATACAAGGATGGTCTGAAAAGTTCTCGGCATAATGAAAAAACGAATTTATAATTTCAATTTTTTTTATACATTTATTCCTGCGCCATTAACCTGTCTCTGTAGTGGTTTTCAGTAAGATCTGCAAAATACCACTCTACTGCAATCACCTCTTGATTTGAACGAAAACGCTTACCAGCAAGGAAGAGTTTTAGTTTTGGGAAGAGAAAGAAGTCAGACGGAGCCAAATCAGGGGAATATGGTGGATGTTCCAACAATTCATAGTGCAGATCACTTAATTTTCACATTGCCAAAACATCTTTGTGGGCAGGTGCATTGTTCTGATGAAAGATGATTTTTTTCCCTGCAAACCGGGTTTTTTCTCATGAATTTTTTCATCTAGTCTGGTTAAAAGATCGAAATAATATTCCCCGGTTCTTTTATCCTTTTCAAGATAATTAATAAACAAAATGCTTTTAGCATCCCAAAACACTGATGTCATGACCTTTCCTGCTGATGGAACCGACTTTGTCTTCTTTGGTGCTGAACAACTGGCTTCTGTCCACTGTTTTGACTGCTCTTTGGATTCTGTGTGTAATGGTGAATCCAAATCTCATCCATAGTAATAAATCGACGCACAAAATCAGTTTTATTCTTGTTAAAACGCTTCAAGTGCTGTTCAGAGATTTCATGCAAGTGCATTTTTGATCTGCTGTGAGCAAGTGCGGCACTCATCTTGGGCAAAGCTTTTTCATTTGCAATTCTTCATGCAAAATATATCCTACACGTTCTTTTGAAATGCTTATAGTCTGAGGAATTTCACGCACTTTGATTCGCCGGTAATCCAATACCATATTGTGCACTTGATCAATGATTTATGGCGTTGTTAGACTTTTTGGACATCCGTCATGTGGATCAAATTCAAGGCTGGTATGGCCACGTTTAAACTCGGCAGCCCATTTCTTAATTGTCGAATATGAAGGAGAAGAGTGCCCATAAACTTTTATGAACTGCGAATGAATTTCTTTTGGTGTTAAACATTCTTTTACAAACAATTTTTATAACCGCACGATACTCAATTTTATCCATTTCAAGGGATACTATTATTATTATTATTATTATTATTATTATTATCCAGGCCTCCATGGAGTTAAAAGACTCATCAAGACAATACTTTTGCTTCATAAAAAAACTACTTGATAGAATGATTTGCAATTTCACATGGATGCTTATGACAGACATAACAACTTAGAAAAAAATCCTGCCAATTGTGTTGCCATCTATGGTCGAAGCCGAGAACTTTTTAGCCCACCATCGTATTTACAAAATCATCCAAGCATATTTTGTCTATTATATTATAGATGGGAGGAAGGATTACAGCACTTTTATAGTCTTGTTTATTTGTTGATATCTTGTGGGTATTGTAAAATCTTGATTGTTGACTTTCTTGCATTTATAACCATTAAGGAGAAGAGCATGGGTGAGGTAATGAAGTCCTTTTTTCTCTTTGCTGCTGAAGCTTTAGATGTTATAGACCGTAGATCTTAATGTTTTCCCCACCTTTTACACATTCAACACACTACACAAAAATTCCACAGTGAACTTCATACAAGGGTATAGGCTGTTTAAATAATTCTTGAACTCTTCTAGTTGTGTTGCTGAACCGGAATGTATCATGTACATATATGTAAATATCATGTACATAGTGCAGCTAAATTTTAGGTTTTTTGATGGTAACCTGCTGTGGTTCTCTTTTCATAAGTTCATATTTATATAAGATTGAGAAAACAAAGAACATAGTAGAAAGTTTTTTCAATTGATTATACTATAAAGTAAAGATGCCAAGAAATTATGTTCTTGGTTTAATCCTTTAATAAAGGTTGAAACCGGTCTGGATAGTGACCCTTTCCATTACACACAGCATTATACTTTTTTGTAAGGATATGTGCTTTGCATTATGGGATACTAAGGCAAGATGTGAAGTCATTAGCCTCTATATACGAGTTGCCGAGTCATGAAGTTACTTCACATGTCAACTTTGTTTGCTTACATTTGGATAAAGGATTAAACCAAGAATATAATTTCTTGGTATCTATAATTTAAAGAACGTAGTAATTGAACGTTTGAATCTTAAATCTAACAGACAAGCCTAGATGTAACAAACCTGTTCATTAATGACTCAAGAAACATTTTGAAGCTACTTGGTAGTCTTTTCTCTCCAAATACTGTTGCATTATTTAACTACAAACTGCCATATATGGATGAAATATATCAAATAATTTATACTTATTGATATGTACAGATGTCAAGGGTGGGCATGGTGATTAAACATTGCATAGAAAACAATTTCTTCAAGTTGAAAGTATACTAGGAACAAACACAAGATCTCTCTATGCACTCCCCCTGCCTCTGGTCCTGGCTAATTTATTCACGGACTCTTGAAAAGAGATTACAGAAGGTTACTATCAAAAACATAAAATTTGGCTTTGTTGTGTGGATGATGTCCGCGCGGTTAGCCTAGTGGCTTTGTGCTTCGCAACCATATGCCTGGGGAAGGAGTGTCCTAGGTTCGATTCCCGTCCACGACGTGAGGAGCTTAAGGATCTTCCTCAGCCATAGCCAAGTTAGCCAGTCTTGGGCGTGGGCAGCAGGGTTTTTTCCTCCAGTTTATCTGGGGTTTTTCATCTCGCAAGCAGGCAAACCGGCCCCGTGAACACAGGTTACAGTCATAAATACTTACGGCAAGGAAGGCAATGGGAAACCACCTTGCTCATAATCATCTCTCCCTAGAATGGTAGCATATAGCTACCCTCCCCCGGCCGCATGGCAGATGGGAACCAGAAGAAGTGTGGATGATATATTCATCATATGGCCAGATTCAGCCAAAAACTATGGGTTCAAGTATTATTTAAAATACCTGCACCTTTGTATAACATTCACTGTGGAACGTCAAAACAACAAAACTTTGACTATTTATTTCAGACATACTCTTAGAGATCTCTAAAAAATAACTTATTCAGTATACCTATCATCACTGGCAGATACCTCCATGCTACCTCTAATCACACCACCCTTTGCAAAAGGTAGAAGTAATCAAAATGCTCAGCTAAAGAGCCTTATGACAAGCTCGGGAGACAGTCAGTTTGCAGCTATATCATAGAATGAGGAACTGGACAGATAGGAGAGCAATGCTGGTGTTCGATTTCTCAAGAACTATCCAGCAGAAGCAATATATAAATATATTCCAAGGAGCAGGAAGTTAAATAAGGTAGGTGTAAAATGGATGAACAAAGAGGTAAGGCATACAGTGTGGAGGTAGCATAAGATGAATAGTAATAATCAGTTGCATGACAAGTATACAATGAGTACACAAGGAAGATGAGGGCTTGGTAAGGATAGCAAAAGTACAGTATAAGAAGCAGTTCAAGAAAAATATCAACAGATTACTCTATTCCTTCTGACTCTGCCTTCACATAGCATCTGCTTGCTATAGGCGCCTCTTAATTAAAAGAAACACACGTATTAACCACAGTGAAAATTATTTAATTGTAAATACAGGAATTCCTTGTATAGCGCGGTTAATTGGTTCCAAGATGCAAAACCACGTTGTTCGAGGTCTATTTATAAAGGTTTCAATTTAATTTGTTTATTACAAAAATTTATGATAATAAAAATTTTTTTAAATGAAAAAAAAATTGTTATTTTTATTAACTAAATAACAAATAAAATCATTTTTAATTGATATAAAAGTTGTAGAAAACAAAACAAATATTGCTTCAATTTTAGCATACAGTAATTTACTTTTTACTGAAGTAGTCTTAGTGTTCGTTGAACCATCCTTGTCTTCTTTGTCTCTTCAAGTATTAGATCTCTGTAGCATTTGGTAGAATTATTATTGAGACTTTGTCTCACTTTGATGCTTCTTTCCAAATTCGGGTCGGCATTTATGAGAAAGTCGGAAGCTTCGTCGGTTTTTCTCACAAAAGTTGAAAGGTCAGCAAAGGAAAATTCTTCACCCATGACATCAGTGGGGTCATCGTCGTTGTTGTTCCAACTCCAAAAAGGTTTCCTCATCCAGATCATTTGAATGAGAATCAATACATTCGTTCACATTTTTACAATCTAAACTTGTAAAACCAAGATCTTTGCCCATCTGCACAATTTCTGTTGAGATTTCCTCTTTCTGTGTTGCAAAGGCAACAAAGTCCTTTGAACAATGCGGCAAGATATTATGCCATACGGCTCTCATGTTGCTTTGAGTCACCTCTTGCCAAGATTCATAAATATTTTGAATGGCATCTTTGATGTTAAATTTCTTCCAAAATTCACTCCAAGTCCAAGAATCTTCTTCTTCTTCTGCTGCAGCTTTAATAGCTTGAGCAAAAGTTCTCTTAAATAGTAAGCCTTGAAAGTGGAGATAACGCCTAGATCCATCGGCTGCAGAATTGATGTTGTGTTTGGAGGGAAAAAAATTAATCTTGACATTTTCATCTAAGTCAGTCAATAGAGTTGGATGGCCTGCATTGTCTAATAAAAGCAAAATTTTGAAAGGAATATGATTCTTTTTACAATAGCTTTTAACTTCAGGGCAAAAACAAGTTTTAAATTTGTCTTCGAAAATTGAACGAGTCACCAACGCTTTTTTATTCGAACGGCAATGAACAGGTAAATGTTCTTTGTAAAGCCCTTAAGAGCTCTTGGGTTTTTCGCTCTCTACACTAACAGTGGCTTCAATTTTAAATCACCTGATGCATTACCTCCTAGTAAAAGTGTCAATCGGTCTTTTGACACTTTATACCCAGCTTATGTTTTTTTCTTCTCTGCTAAAAATGGGACCGATGGCATTCTTTTCCAGAACAAGCCAGTCTCATCAGCGTTAAAAATTTGATCATCTATGTGGCCTTCCTTCTCAATAAGCTCCTTCAATTCATTGGGAAATAATTCTGGTTTTAGTGTCAGCACTTGCGCTATGGAGTCCCATACGCTATTTGAAATTGTAGAACCACCCGCGACTTGCTATAAGTTTTACTGGTCGTACCTCCTTCATTTTCGCTTTCATTTTCTTTTATTTTGTCATATAGACTTGTTGCTTTTGCCTGGATTATCATTTGACTCAAAGGAATCTTTTTCTGATTACAATCTTCAATCCAGATCATTAGAAGGCGTTCCATATTTTCCATCGTAGAAGATCGATTTCTCGTGATCACTTTTGATATAAGAAGCGGTGCTCATTCCATGTTGTTTAATCTTTTCTTTGCTCTGAATAATCATTCGTACAGATGACTCATTCATTGAATTCTCACGTGCTATTTTAGCAAACGAAGCGCCATTCTCGTGACATTTTATAACTTCAAGTTTCTTCTCTAATGTCAACCACTTACGTTTTTTTGTTACTCCAACAGTGTCTTCTTTGTTTTGTCTCTTTTCACTCATACTTAAATAATAAAAAAATATTAAATACTAATATTAACGTAAATAATAAAATGCCGCGGAGAAAGAACGTGTCTACGTGAGTCAATCGAATAACTACTGCATAAATGTGGCTCTCGACTGTCACTTGCAGCGCCCGGGAGTCGCCGGTCAATGATAATGTAATAATAAAAACCGCGTTAGACCAAAACCCGCGTTGTTCAAAACCACGCTATACAAGGTATTCCTGTATTTCATCCTAAGTATCTTAGGACATCATCAGTACAGTAGTTTAAAACAATAATAGGAATAACACACAGTTAGGGCTCATGATTACAATAGAATCTCATTAAACGTGCGTAACGTGTTACAGAAGTAAAAAAAAAAAAAAAAAAAAATTAATTATTTATTTAACACAATTTTGTATGACAATTTCCCATACTTTAAGAATAGTAAGAACGTCGTTGCGGTTTAAGTTTGGTCTGTGTAATAGGGCTTCAGAACTTTCTTTGTATAAACGTTCATGTTTATATAAAGATCTATGTAAAAGCTTAGACTTTTCCCAATGGATCCTATGGTTTGGATTTTCAATTCCGTGTTGAGAGGCCAGATTTCTGCGGTTTAAAAAGACGAATATGGTCTTGATGTTCCGAGATGCGTTTCTGAACAGACCTACCTGTCTGTCCAAAGTAAGACAATTTGCATGAGCATGGAATCTCATAAATGCCAGGCAACATCAAAGGTGAGAGTTTGTCTTTAGGAGAAGGTAACAAGTTGTAAATTTGGTTGATAGGTTTTGTAAGTAGTGGCAAAATTGTATTTCTTCATAATTTTAGAAAGACGTTTGGAGATGCCTTTGACGTAAAGTATGGGAATCCTATGGACTTCTTCCTGTCTGGTTTGATGTGTTTGGAGAAGTGACTGATGATTTTTTGAGTTATTTTAGGATTATATCCATTTAGGATGGCTGTATTTTTGATTACTTCTAATTCCTGGTTTAAAGATTCTTTAGAGGAGCAGAATTTTGTGCTCTGGAAACTAGTGATTTAATAATGCCAGATTTCTGAGATGGATGATGAGCGGAAGAATTGTGAATGTAGCGACCTGAGAATGTAGGCTTGTGAAAGACAGATGTGGCGATGGAACCGTCTTCTTTTCTTTGGATGTGTAAATCCAAAAAGGAGATACCCTGTGGAGATTCTTTTTCTAACGTAAAGTTGATGAGATGACGAAGAAGGTTAATTTTATCTAGAACAGTTGTAATTCATGTTCGGGATGATCTTAGACTGCAATACGTCGTCGACATATCTTAATCAAATTTTTGGTTTTGGTTCAAAAGTGAATATTTTTTTCCTCAAGGTGTTCTAGAAACAAGTTTGCCAGGTTTTGTGATAAAGGAGATCCCATTGCTGTTCCTTCTACTTGATTGTAAATTTGACCTTTCCAGGTGAAGTAACTTGATGCAATAACAAACTTGAACAATTCAACTATATCAGAAGGAAATTTTTGATAACAAGTCAGTTTTTGATAGTTGAATGTCTTTAATTTTTTTGTGTGAAACTTAGTAGAATTTTTGATTGAAGAGACTGAGTGGCCTATGTGAGGGCGGAGAAGGTTAGATAAAAAGCTTGATAACTTGTAAGTTGGACTGCTGATACAGTATACGATGGGTCTAAGTGGAAAATTAGTTTTGTGTAGCTTAGGTAAGCCATAAATTCCAGGAGGTCTTGCATGGTATGTCTTAAGTTTTTTGATTGTTCCTTCATCTAAGGAGGAAGTTTCATTAAGTAACTTATTTAATTTTCTGAGTTGACGTTTTGTAGGATCATAATTCAATTTGACGTAAGTATTACGATCTCGAAGAAGTAAATTCATTTCTCGGTCATATGAGTTTGTATCAAGAACCACAGTGGTCTTTCCTTTATCAGCTCTGGTAATGATTATGTTTTTATTACGTTTTAAGGAAATAATAGCTTTCAATTCTGATGGTGGAATATTTAATTCTGAAGGTTTAGTTATAGATCACTTTAGCTACTTCAAAACGAAGTTTGTTGGCTTCAATACTGGAGAGATGGTTGACGTTTCTTTCTATATTATGCATGAAGTCTAAATATGGGAAACATTTTGGTGAAATCGCAAATTTATGGCCTCTTGCTAGAACAATTAATTCATCTTTTGTTAGTGGAGGGTTAGATAAATTGACTACCCATTTTTCCGTTGGTAATTTGTTAGTGATCTTTTTTTTTGATCGATTTAATAGATTAAGGTATTTATTATGTAGAGCACTATTGCTTTTACCAAAAGCTTTTTTTCCTGAATTCTTTGAGACAGTTATAATTAATTGTAGCAATTTTTGATTTAACGTATTTGACAATTCTGTTTCTAGTTCTGTAATATTTAAATTGTTTGTTGCTAATTCATGCTTAGAAACTCGTAACTGATTGAGCAGTAAGGAATGACTTCCTTTTTGATAGATTTTATGGGCACCTGGAGATTTGATGGTTTCCTTCAGTTTTGCAAAGGTTAGAATGAGATTATCGCGTCTGCACTTTTTTAAAAAAGAGATTCTAGCTAGTAGCTTACCCTGTTTTAATTGCAGTTTTCCTAGTAAGTTTGTCTTCTGCGCTGTCATTTCCCCGTGAAGGAATAAAACTTTTTTAAATAACAAAACCTGGTGAAACACCACCAGGCAATGAAATCCAATTTATTGGAGGCATGAAGTAGGCATTCGTTGCCAAGTTTTATCTTTAGAGGGTTTCCATTTCTGTCCTTCCCTTTCTTCCTACATGGAAGAAAGTGAAGGACAGAAGAACAGTGAGGTGAAAGCCTCACAGTTCACACGCTCTGCACCATAATTATTGAACTAAGGAGCCCAACACCTCCTCTATTTGAGGATATAGAGCAATAAAGCAGTTTCTGCAGGCCAGCTGCCAGGGAGTACACAGGCCAAAACCTGATAGCACTTTGGGAGGCTTTCCGATCACCTGCAAAATAATCCTCCTGCCACTTACTTTTCCAGGTTATACCTGGAGTGTATCCTGGTATAGCAACTTGGGGACTATCCAAAACTACACTTGGATTGGGGTTTTGGCAGTCCTTGCGTGGGAGTGGTGACTACTCATCCTTCATCCCAATTGCTTGGACCTGTTCTATAAATTTTCTTAATGTTTTGTTCACATGACAGACAGCATAAAAAATTATAAAGACACTGTAGTTAAAAAATCTCACACAAAAACCACCAAACAAGATTCAAATTATCAAACACTGTAAAAAAAAAAAAAAATATATATATATATATATATATATACTCCCAGATTGACTTTGCCAACAACTGAGGTTTCAGTTCTAATATCCGTGATTTGACATACACCACCATCTAGAAATATCCAAAGCAGATATGCTATTCATTACTGAAACTTAAATGGCATCTTATGTCTACATCTCACCTCAACATTCCTTATATCATATAAATGTATAATGATGCCTTTCATATGAAGGGTGGTAATTGCACATTTGCCAGCTCTAATAGTTCATGCCAAAATTTATCAAACTAGGAACCCCATTCATATGATCTGCTTTGGCTCAAGATTTCCTTCCCTCCTCTGTTCCCTTCATTTCCTAACTCTCACTCTATCTGACCATTAATCTTGTGTTGATCACATACAGTCTAGTAGATAAACTTATACGTTGGCTATACATAGCTTTTAATTTTTCAAGAAATGACAATGTATGCTTATGGTGACCATACATCCTATATTTAAAAGGACAGTCCTTTATTTCCCTGCTCTGTCATTAAGATTTTTTGTTTCTAAAATGGCCATTGTGTCCTTTATTTTGTGAATTGAAATAGTAAATTGAATATTGGCGCGTCCATAGAAACATGAAACTGTCATTTCATCGGCACTTGCTGGAAGCACAGTATATATGGCTGCATCGCTGATGTGCCTATGAACATGTTATAAAGTTATGTCACCAGTGAAAAGATCGAAGAATGACGACTCCTGTCAACATAGATGGGTTAGAAATTTTAAATATTTCACACATGTATCTTTTAAAAACATTTTAAAAATCGTCGAATTTTGCTTATGTGTCTCTCTAGATCTAATGCCCCCACTGAATGAGTATTTTCATTAGTGAATATATGTGGACCAGTATATAAAAAAAAAAAAAAAAATTAAAAATCGAAACATGCATTGCATTTATATCAAATGCAACTTTGACATGAATTGTATAGTTTTATGAATTTTTTAAAACACAAACCTGATTTATTAAAAAAAGTTCATTGTTGTGAAAAGTATCAAAATTAAATTTTAAGTAATAAATTGATTGTTTAAAATGCTATGTATGTGCTTATATTTTATAAATGTTAGCATTTATAAAATATGTTATGTGTTATAAATGTAGCAGGGTTTTTTCTCCCAGAAACGCGGATTATTCATCTCGCATACAGACAAATCGGCCCTTCAGAACACACGCAATTTACAGACATAGAATGCCAGTTGTGGTGGTGGTGGTGGTGGAGGTGGGCGGTAGATGGCGTTGATTCATAGTAGAGGTTTAGTGTAGTGGTTGAGACAGTTGTAGGTGTCCTCCCATGATGAGTCTTCGGACCCCTTGGAGGTGTCAGGAATAATAATAATAATAAATGTTATAAAGCTTTTTAGTTTTAGTGAAACAAATAAATGCAACCTGCTTTTTTATTATTATGAAACAATTTCTGATTTGTCCTTTATTTTCTCCAAAAAAATATGGTCACTGTACATATACAAGAATATTAATTAAACTTTTTAATCAATACCTTCCTATATTTCAGCAATGTTACATTGCCATCTTCAGGGATCACAAAACAATGATATAGGCATGCAGGCACTAACACTAAGCAAATGAGGCTGAAGAAAGGCAACTGAAGTTGGTCTCAGGGTCCTAAAGGTGACCCCCTAGCATTCTAAATTTGGTTGTCTTTGCCATTGCTGATGTTCTTAGAATGCCAGCTTCCCAAATTTGGGGCAGTCTCATGCACCCAAATTTGTTGAGATTTCGGAAGTTTTTCAGAGCTGAGCCTGATTCAAGGAATAATCTTTCATACTTGTACTTGCTGCAGTGTAATAAAGTGGCCTTCTTCCAACGTATTCTGTGGTGGATGTTCGGTGCATGGTCAGCAAATCCTGAGTGGCTGTATTGGTGAAACAAAATGTATTCCTTGGGTTTGGATTTCCTGATATTGGCTAACCTGCCTGCCTGTTTGGCTGTAGTAGAACAATTTGCAACTGCAAGGGTCACGAGGTACTCCAGGTAGGTCTAGGGACAGTGGCTGGAAGGATTTTTGTTAGGTTGGATGTACCCTGGATATAAAGAATGGTGACAGATTTAGAGTAATCTCTGTTATGAAAGGAGAGAGGGATGGGGGTTGTGGTCATCTAGTTTTAATATTTTTTGGGGGTTGTAATTGTAGCCATTGGCTAAGAAGGTGTTACAGATATGTTTAAGTTCAGTAGTTAGGACATTGTTATCTGAACTGATTAATTTTGCCCTGTTATGTAGGGTTTTTATAATCCCATATTGTGGAGAAGGGAGGGGTATGGCTGCTAGTGAATGTATCTACCTGCATGTGTAGGTTTTCTGACAGAGAAAGACAGAGAAAGTCAGGGATTGATCAGGCTGACTTGTAATCATTGTGTCTAGGAAAGAAAGACTGTTGTTGTTGTTTTCCTTTTCCAAAGTAAACTGGATCCTTAAGTGTGTTAAGAAATTATGGAGTGTATCCAAGCTCGTGACCAAATAGCGAACACATCATTTACGAAGTGTAGCATAGACAAACTGTGGGTTTATGTGGGCAGAATTTAAGGCTATTTCTTCAGAAGTCTCCATAAAGAAGTTGGCCAGGGATGGAGAACCCATGGCTGGCTCCTCTATTTGTTTGTAGAATTTTGTCCTTGCCAGATGAAATAGTCTGAGTTCACAATGAATTGAAATAGAGCTGAGATATCGGGCGGAAATTTGGCTTGGATGAAGTGTAAGGTATTGTTGAATAAGCAGGAGACATCAAAACCGACCATTATGTCAGTGTGCTGGAGTGAGAGGTTTTCTATACTGGCATTAAAGTGGGGCGAGTTTCTTTTTTTGTGAAGGTGTGTTGCCAGTATACAAGAGTAGTCTGAAAAGTTCTCACCCTTGACCATAGATTGCAGCACTATCAGCAAGATTTTTTTTCTAAGTTGGTACATCTGTCATAAGCATCCATGTGAAATTGCAAATCATTCTATCAAGTAGTTTGTTTTATATCTGAAGCAAAATTGTTGTCTGTATCCCTTGAAATGGATAAAATTGAGTATCGTGCAGTTATAAAATTCTTTGTAAAAGAAGGTTTAACGCCAAAAGAAATTTATTCGAAGTTCATAAAAGATTATCGACACTCTTCTCCTTCGTTTTCGACAATTAAGAAATGGGATGCCGAGTTTAAACGTGGCCATATCAGCCTTGAACATGATCCACGTGAAGGAAGTCCAAAAAGTGTAACAACACTAGAAATCATTGATCAAGTACATGATATGGTATTGGATGACAAGCGAGTCAAAGTGCGTGAATTGCTGAGACTATAGGCATTTCAAAAGAACGTGTTGGATGTATTTTGCATGAAGAATTACAAATGAAATAGCTTTGTGCAAGATAGGTGCCACGCTTGCTCACAGCATATCAAAAACGCACTCGCATGAAAATCTCTGAACAGTGCTTGGAACATTTTAACAAGAATAAAGCTGATTTTTTGCGTCAATTTATTACTATGGGTGAAACTTGGATTGACTATTACACACCAGAATCCAAACAGCAGTCAAAATAGTGGACAGAAGCCAGTTGTTCAGTGCCAAAGAAGACAGAGTCAGTTTCATCAGCAGGAAAGGTCATGGCCTCGGTGTTTTGGGATGCTAATGGCATTTTGTTTATTAATTATCTTGAAAAGGGTAAAAGAATAACATCGGAATATTATTCTGATCTTTTAATCAGACTAGATAAAAAAAATTGTGAGAAAAGACCTAGTTTGCAGAAGAAAAAAAACATCTTTCATCAGGACAATGCACCTGCCCACAAATGTGTTTTGCAATTGGAAAATTAAGGGATCTGCACTATAAATTGTTGGAGCATCCATCCTATTCCTCAGATTTGGCTCCCTCTGATTCTATCTCTTCCTAAAACTAAAACTCTTCCTCGCTGGTCAGCGTGTTTCTTTGAACCAAGAGGTGATTGCAGCTGCAGAGGGGTATTTTAAAGATCTTACTGAGAACCACTACAGGGATGGAATAATGGCGCTGGAGCATCGCTGGAATAAATGTATTAGTCTTAAGGGAGATTATGTTAAAAAATAAAAATAATTTTGAAATTATAAATTCGTGTTTTCCTCGTTAGGCCGAGAACCTTTCAGACCACCTTCATACTGTGTGAGTAGTTTGGCTAATTTTTATGTAGATGAATCAATGCCATCTACAATGGGACGTAATGGTGCATTCTGTTTATGGATTTTTTGTAGTCCATATATTAGGGGGGGGGTTGGAGTTAAAAGGTTTTAGTCTGTTAGTCACTTCCATAGGCCAAGAGTAACCTTCTTAAGGAGCCTATAGAGTGTTCTGATTTGGGAGCTGGTGGGATCATATTCTATAGCGAGGTAGGTAGATCGATCTAAAAGTAAAGAGGCAAGCTTACCTGTGTGTTCTGTCTGGTTTAGAACCACAGCGGCATTTCCCTTATCCACTTTACTAATTATTATTTTATTGTTGTTCTTCGTTTCTTGCAGAGCTTTGAATTCTTCTTTTGATAGGTTGCTGTTTTTGGTGGTTTGGCTTGGATAAGAACACTGGCTTCATCCCGTCTGATATTGTTGGCAATATGGTGGAGAAGGTTGTGGATACCCTGTTTTACCTGTATCATCATTTCTTCAGAAGGGGTCTTTTTTGGTGCTACCACAAAGTTGTGGCGACACACGAGTAAGCTGACTACCTCAGGCTTCAGGGTAAGGGATGACAGGTTTATTACCGTGTTGAAAAGGAATTGAGGTTTGGAAGCTGAATTCTTTTTTAAACTTTCAAATTTTTTAATGTACCGACATCATATTCTTTTAAATTCTTTTTCTGCTGAAGCATTCGAGACATCGAAAAGGGTCGTCCAAAGTTTGACGTTCAGTGTAGTGGCAAGATCTTCCTCTAGCGTAGTGTTTCTCAAAGGGTGGTACACGGAAATTGCCAAGGACCCCCGGGGGTCCTTGGCAATTTTCGGCTATGCATTATTAACGCACAGAGTAAAATTTAAATTTGAAATCGTAAAACGTTCCTATTGTATCACTGAATAAAGTACAGAGACATCTGCAAGCTGTGTAATATGTTTCTCAACAAAGAGTGCAATTAGAGAGAAAACTGGCACTAACTAATGAATCGCATGACCCCTCCCACATAAAATGCTTTATAGTAAACAATCATAACCATATAGTGCTCTGGCAACATATGGTTTTGTTTGAGTAAACGTGTTAAAACTAAGAAATATATAGTGAATGTGTTTCAGATATTATATAAGGAATTCGGTTGAAGAGAATTAGAATTTCAACTGAACTGTTGGCTTGCCTTTATCAATTAGTAGCACGATCTTTTGTTAATACCACACCAATCATATGAACATCTTCACAGCTGCTTTATCTCTACTGGCCTACCATTGCTGTCTGTTTCGAGTTCTGCTTTCACTAGCCATTTGTTGAAGGACTGTTCGTTAAATATGGTAATTTTTTTTAGCTTTCAAATCTCATGGATCACTGGTTAAAGACTGGATTTTTAAAATGCGCAAAAGAGAGAAACAGTAGATACAAGTAGCTGCCAGCAACAAGAAAATGTTGATATTGAATCTGGATCAAGTGAAATTAATAAGTGTGTGTTGTCTGATATCTCTAAAGAACCAACTAGGCAGAAGATGAAAAAACTTATGTACGATATAAATTACTTGAAATGTGGATTTTCATGGACGGGAAATGAAGAGGAACCTATTCCATTATGTGTAATTTGCGGTGAAACTTTAAAAAATGAAAGCATGAAACTATGTAATTTAAATCGCCATTTTGAATCGAAACAATGAATGCAAGGACAAACCTGTCGAATTTTTTCAAAATAAACTAAAAAATTTAAAAGAATCTCAAAAAGTGATGCCGATCGTGTCAGGAGGTGAAAACATGAAGGCCTTTAGAAGCTTCATATCGTGTGTCGCTATTAATAGCAAAAAGTGGTGCAGCGGAAACAATTGGTGAAACTTCGGTCAAGCCTACAGCAAAAATAATAGCGGAAATTATGATCGGAGATAATGCAAAAAGATCTTTTGATCGGATTTGCCTTTCAAATAGTACCGTTCATCAAAGAATCACTGAAATGGCTGAAAATATAAAACAAACATTGTTATCCGATATACGTAAGAGTCGGTATTATGCGTTGCAGGTAGATGAATCCACCGACATTACAAATTTTGCAAATCTTCTGGTGTTCGTTAGGTACGAAAAAAATCAAAAAATTCATGACAACCTTTTATATTGCCAACCCTTGCCAGAACATACAACAGGAGAAGAAATATTCAACAGTATAAATACCTTTATGCATCAAAACAAGCTTGATTGGAAAAGTAGTGTTGGAATAAGCACGGACGGAGCGAAATCCATAGTCGGAACCAAAAAAAGGGCTTGTTTCAAGGATTCTACCGTCCTCTAAACGCCAGACTTTTCTCTCAACTTTGCAAAGAAATGGGAAGCAACTATACACAACTTCTTTTCCATACCGATGTTCGGTGGCCTTCTCATGGAAAAGTCCTTACTCGTTTATTTGAACTTCGGAAAGAACTACAAGTTTTTCTTGATGAAAAGTTTGAATTGAAAAAGCATTTACATAATTGGAAATGGATCAGTCAATTAACATACCTGGCAGATATATTTACTGTATTAAACAGTCTTAATTAACAAATTCGCCGGTAAAATAGCCTTTCGGCTTATTTTCTTTGTAGTCTTAAATTATCTTTACAAGGCAAGGAAATTTCTATATTTCATGTCCAAGATAAAGTGAATGCCACGTTGGCAAAAATGAAGTTATGGCAAAAGCGGGTTGGTAATGGAGAATTTGACGCGTTTCCATCGCTTCATGAATTGCTCGCAAGTTCAAATGACCAAATTGATGATGATGTGAAAATTACTATCATGCAGCATTTAAAAAGCTTACAAATGAATCTAGAAAAGTATTTCCCTGAATTGGACATTAATACTGAGTGAATAAGATATCCTTTCAATAAAAACAAATTTATGCCAAAGGGTCTATCGTCAATAGAAGAAGAACAACTTCTAGAACTAGCTTGTGATGGGTTCCTAAAAAATAAATACTGCGAGAATACGTTATCATCATTTTGGCTACAAATACAGAATGAATTTCCTGAATTAACAGATAAAGCTCCAAGTTCATATTTGTGCGAAGTTGGATTTTCGGCCCTTGTAGATATTAAGACAAAGAAGAGGAATCGCATTATAGATGTCGAACCGCATCTGAGATTGAAATTAACAACTATAGAACCAAATTTTGCTGAAATTGTATCTCACCATAAACAATTTCACTCCTCTCATTGATGATAAATTATTTCAAGTAAAACTTTATAGTATCTTTATAAAGTTTGTTCTATTAAAAATAGATCATATTTTTTTGTTTACATGAACATATAAATTCAAATAAAATAGATATTTAATTTTTTTAATATTTTAAATTAATTTATTTGTTTTAATTAACTTATTTATTCGTTTTAATTAATTAATTAATTAGGGGGTACTTGGTAATAATGAAAATTTAAAAAGGGGTCCACGGATATCTGAAGTTTGAGAAACACTGCTCTAGTGCATAATAGCCTTGTTGGTGTCAGCCAAGAGAACACAGGTGGCACAAATCTGCTCCCATAGAAGAGCGAAGCTAGTGTGTCTGTATATGCAGAGATCCATCAGTGACGTAAATCTGTGTTTTAGTTTTATTATTATTATTATTACGTGACACTGCTCCCTCAGAACAGGCAAACGAGCCTGTGATCACACACAGAGATCTACAGTCAAAAAGTACTTAAGAAGTCTGTCACTGCAGGACTCAACCAGTCCTGGAGAAAATATGGGGAAAATTGGGGGAACCCCACAACAACATGACACCTCCAAGGAGTCCAAAGACTCATCAAGGGAGGACACCCACTCCAGAACTCTCCATCTCCACCCAATCAATCCACCAACTACAGTGAATAAATGGCAGCTACCATCGTCATCTACATCAACACCATCTACTGCCCACCACCACCACTTGTATTTTCACAGACAATCACAAACATCCATGCCCACAGCAGGATTCAACCAGGCTGGCAATTTTACACAGTTCGGGTCACATTATTATCCTGGCAGCATTTTAGAAAGGCTAATCGATTTTGTTGTCTTGAAATCTTCAGCTTTAACTTGCTTCATTGAGGCCTTGTGCATTATGGAATCTCCATGGATGATCGTAATTCTTGTAGATAAACTTATATGTTGAGTGTACATAGCTTTTAATTTTTCAGGAAATGAAACGTATTATTACAGAATATTAATTAAAAACTTTAATCAATAGCTTTCTATATTTCAGCAATGTTATATTGCCATCTTCAGGGATCACAAAACAATGACATGTATATACAGGCACTAATACTAAGTAAATGAGACTGAAGAAAGGTGAGTGAAGTCAGTCCTAGAGTCCTCCAATACACTGAAATAATGGTCATTTCGATGTCTCCTCCTTATTCACCAATGTGCCACTCAAAGATACCTTAGACCTCATCCGAGCCAAATTTCCCGATATCTCAGCTCTATTTCAGTTCACCATGAACTTAGGCTATTCTGTTTGGCAAGGAAAATTCCGCAAACAAATAGAGGGGGACAGCCATGGGTTCTCCATCCCTGGCTAACTTCTTTATGGAGCCCTTTGAAGAAAAAAAAGCCTTAAGCTCTGCACCACATAAACCCACAGTTTCGCTATGCTACATGGATGATGTGTTCGCTATTTGGTTGCATACGCTCTGCAATTTCTCAACACACTTAAGCAATCAACACCTCAGGATCCAGTTTACTTTGAAAAAGGAAAACAACAACAACAGTCTCCCCTTCCTAGACACTCTGATTACACACCAGCTTGATCAATCCTTGGCTTTGTCTGTTTACAGAAAACCTACACATACCTTCACCAGCAGTCATACCGCCCCTCCACAATATGGGATTATAAAAACCCTATATAATAAGACAAAATTAATTAGTTAAAATAACAGTGACTTAACTACTGAACATAACCATATCCTTAACACCTTCTTAGCCAATGGCTACAACTACAACCCCCAAAAAATATTAAAACTGTTAACCACAACCCCCTCCCTTCATAACATTTTTTTTTTCTTTTTTATATGTTGAGCCCATACACGAGAGGTTGGTAGATCAACTTATAGTACATTAGTGCCTTGTGTGGGTTGGGAAAGAAGGTACTTGTTCACATTAGATTTGAATGAACTGTAGATTGTATTCCCTAGGGAACACATCAAGGGGAAGACTGTTCCATAGTATTGCAATTGCAGGGACGAGGGAGGAGGAGAAGAAACTTGTTCTGTGGGTTTCAAGGTGCACTGTATAGGGATGTTGAGCAGCAGTTGCACATATTCCAATGAGCTTAGTACTAAGTGGGCGAATTATCAATGTTCATGGAAAATGTTCATCCGAATGAACATTTTCCATGGAAACATTTGTAGAACACACAATAGTGCAGAGACCATTCGTTTGTGTGAAAGTGGGGGGAGTGATTTGGTAAGAGATGGGTCATTAATAAGTCTGATTGCTCTCCTCTATATGGAGTTGAACAATATGAGGGAGCTTTTGGGGGGCCCCACCCCATATGTGGGAGCAGTATTCGATGGTTGAGCAGATTTGTGATTTGTATAAGGTTAATAGTTGTTCAGGGGTGAAGATCTTGAGTGAAAGAGAAATCCTAGTTTTTTAGAAGCTGAGGATGTAATGGTTGTTATGTGTTTATGCCAGGAGAGGCTTGATGTCAGGGTAATTCCAAGAAGAGAAATCTCAGATTATCTGGAAATTTGGGTATTGTCAAAAATAATATTGGGAGAAACTGGTTCTTTTTTATGAGAAATGAGACAGTACTGGGTTTTATTTGCATTGAAATTGACTAGGTTATCTGAACTCCATTGGATGGCTTGGAGGCCTGAATTAAGGGCAGTGGTGGTAGATGATCTGTAGGTTGAGGTGAGTTGTGTGGAGTAAGGTTTATCAAAAGAAAGGGAGGAGTGCAATGTGCTGTATCTGCAAAACTGTGTATTGGGTTGGAGGTAAGCTGAAGTAGGTCATTGATATATAGTAGGAAGAGGGTTGGTGAGAGGACAAAACCTTGGGGAACTCCAGCATTAGTTGAATGGTGAGAGGATAAGGAGCCATCCACCACCACACATAGTGAGCATCCAGACGGAAAGCTGGCAATCCAATTATAGAGGTCTTGAGATAGACCAAACGATGGCAGCTTGCTTAGTAAGTCCTTGTGTCAGACCCAGTCAAACGCCTTGGAAATATCAAGTCCAACCAGTTGAGATTTCCCAACCTTCTCCATGGCATTTGACCAGAGATGGGTAACATATGTGAGCAGATCTCCTGTTGATCGGCAGTGACGGAATCCATACTGGCAGTCGTTTATTAGACAGGTAGCTTCAAGGTAGTGTAGGAGGTGGTGATATTTTCCATTACTTTAGACAGGACTGAGGTGAACGAGATGGGGACAGTAGTTGGATGGCAGTGACTTGTCGCCCTTTTTGGGATAGATACCAGTGGAGTAAGACAGTATATATAAGTGACACAGGACAGGAGACAGTTCTGGGTGCCCAAACCTTCAGGACAATTAGAGGAATGCCATCAGGACAGGGAGATGTTTTTGTGTCTAATTTGGACAGTATTTTGCTGCTCTCTTTCTGGCAAAAGGATATAGTAGGCATTATATGTTGGACATTTGCCATTGTTGATTGTGCGTGCATTGGAGGTAAAGTGTGAGGCCAGGAGATTTGCCTTTTCTATAGGACATGATGCAATGGAGACATCTGGATATGATAGAGGTAGGAATAGTGTTGGGCAGAAGTTACAGCTGATTGCTTTGGCGAGAGACCAAAAGGCTCGGCTGCTAATTTCCTGCTTTTTTGCTATTTCGAACTCTGTTTTGAAAGCATTGATTGTTTTTTTTGCATTTATTTCTGGCTTGGGTATAAGCTCTAAAGGAGGATGGGGTTCTTGATCTGAGCCAGTGATGATTCAGAGATTACTCTAAAATCTATCACCATTCCTTATATCCAGGGTGCATCCAAAAAACTAACAAAAATCCTAAAAAAATATGACTTTACAACTAGTTACAAACCACATAAGAAATTGGCATCTCTTATCTGCTCCACCAAAGACCAACCACTTCCTCTAGACCTACCCGTTGTAGTATACCAGATCCCCTTGCAGTTGCAAACTGTTGAACTATGGCCAAATAGCCAGGAAAGCCAATATCAGGATATTCGAACATGAGGACTACATCCAATTTCACTAATACAACCACTCAGGACTTGCTGACCATGCAATGGACATCCACCACAGAATACACTTGAAGAAGGCCACTTTATCACGCCTCAACAAGTAAAAGTATGAAAGATTATTCCTTGAATCAGCCTCAGCTCTGAAAAACTTCACACACCTCAACAAATTTGGGTGCATGAGACTTCCTCCAAATTTGGGAAGCTTGCATTCTAAGAACATTAGCCCAACAGCCAAGACAACCTAATTTAGCCCACTAAGGAAGGGGGGGCACATTTAGGACTTTAGGACCAACTTCAGTTGCCTTTCTTCAGCCTCATTTTCTTAGTGCCTGTGTGCATATATCATTGTTTTTTGATCCCTGAAGATGGCAATATAGCACTGCTGAAATGTAGGAAGGTATTGATTAAAATTTTTAATTAATATTCAAGTATATGTTGTCATTTCCTGAAAAATTAAAAGCCACGTACAGTCTAATTACTCAAACAGTGAGATAATCTTCCATGGTATTTTAATGTCCACAATTCAGACCAAGCTGGAAGAGAGGTCAAACTGTTTGCTGTCAGTAATGATTTAAAGCAAATTGTTCACTAACCTACCAGAATTCCAGATAATCATCATTCTCCTAATATCCTGTACTTCTTAACCACCACTTCTTCCATATTCACCAATGTTGTTAGCCCTCCTCTTGGCAAGTTTGACCAAAACTTTGTCATGTTTTATTTCTGTATAGCTCACTCTTCCTGCAGACAGTATCAGTTTCTTATCCTATGATACTGCAATGTTCATTGATAATTTATTTTATTGTGTGTGTGTGTGTGTGTGTGTGTGTGTGTGTGTGTGTGTGTGTGTGTGTGTGTGTGTGTGTGTGTGTGTGTGTGTGAGAGAGAGAGAGAGAGAGAGAGAGAGAGAGAGAGATTTAAAGATACTGGAAGCTTGAAGCAGACTGAAAAAAAATTCATATGTAAGCTCCAGAATAAGGTTTCAATTATCTAACCAACATTACCAATTTACTATAGGCTAAATAAACCAGCTTTCCTATAACACAAAAACACTATAAAAAATAGTGGTTTCCATATTAGATGCAAACTGCCTTTGACTCCACTAGCACAATTCTGCTATAAATGGAAAGAAATGTGTTATTAATACACCTATTTAAGGATTCAGTTCAGTTTGGATATCTACTGGATGCTTTTGAAAGAAAGTTCAGGCTGTGCTTTGCTTCCCTACCCTGGTATTTACTACAAGAAAGTTGTAATTCTGGAAGAAAAGTTTCCACAATTTCTTGGCTATTCAAAATGCTATAGTTATATGGTGTCAATGGGGCATTATATCAAGCAATACTTAGTCTTTATTTGAGTTGTGAGTCAGCAGTTGGAATTGAAGGAAGATGGGTTTGATGTTAAATCCAGTGTCAGACAATGATGTACATTATCCCCGCTGTTATTTATGAAGGAAAGCGTTATTTATGTAGCCAACACTGTATTTATCGTTGTATTTATTTTTATGGTCGTGACGAGAGCTGCCATGAGGATATCAATTTTTCTGAAAGTTAAGCAGTTAACTTTCAGTAAAACTATTTTTCAAATGGATTTTCCATAAAGCAATGATTCCATAAATTAGCTGCAGCATGAGACAAAACCCATACTGATTTACTTGGTATTATTTTAAAATCATATATTCCTGTAAATCATATTTTATTGTAAATCAATTTTAAAATCATATATTCCTACTCCCCGTGTACGGGAATGAAAAGGCATTAGCTGATTAAAAACAAATAAAAAAAAGCCTGTGTAGCTCAGTGGATGTGGCGGGTACGCTACCCTTAACGTACCGTCTGCTTTCATACAGCATGTCGTCGATCGCGGAAAAATCTTCACTTGCTAATACAAGCTCACCTATTAAGGCTACTAGCTTTCAACAACTGCCGGAAGGAAATGTTTCATCTGGCAATACCTCTTCAAGTACCAAGGCTACTGGATCTCTGAAGGATACATTCCCAGTCTCTACAGTAACAAATCTACATAACACAATGGAACAGGCATCAGCGACCGTCTTTCAGTCACCTGCTGCCAGTACAACGAAGGATTTCAATTCAGATGTTCTCTCATCGTTGAATCTCCCAGATGAACTAGATTGGAGCAAGGCCTGCATCCTAAAGTGTGATCCTTCTGGCGCCCCATATACAGAACTGGATATCATCGAAAGTTTGAAAGGCAAGGTAAGAGGTTCCGATGTATGGCACCTTGGCTCCTTAAAGTTCAGTTGTTTTCATAATTTCATTTAAACATGTTTCTTTGAAAGAAAAATTTGTTAAATTAAAATCGCTTAATGTTAATAACCATACATGTGAAATTATCCCCATTGTGAGATCTAGAAAATTAGATATTTTAGTTTATTGGTTGCCCCCCCCAAATATCTAATAGATTAGTTGGCATGCACTTTGAATCATTTGGTAAAATAGAATGTATTGAAAATGTATCCAATATAAAAGATAAAGAATGGGCGCATGTATTATCCAACAAAAAAAGATTGACTATTACATTGAATGACGATGCCAGAATAGAAAATATCCCGTACATTATAAAAGTTTCTAAAATGCCAGGCTTAGTAATCATTCCAGGAAGACCTCCTGTATGCTTCAGATGCAGGCAGGTAGGTCATCTAAGAAGAGAATGTACAGCATCTAAATGTGAGCGATGCAAGAGAATCGGACACGATATTAAACAATGTCCAGGGCAGACATATGCCTCCATGTTGGCCGTGTGCCCTTCGGGCAGTCAACCGAACACATGCGATGAGCTTGAAAAAGCAGAAGACTTCCAGGAAATAACCCGATTATCTGCCTCAAGTATTGCATTTGAGGCAGATAATCGGGTCAATGAGAGCAGTACCCCAGGGCTTAACACCCACGGCCATGCGGAATGTAATGAGAATAACTCTCCGCTAAAGGCAAAGGAAGGGATTATCCGGGCGGGCGAGGAGATTAACAGCCAAAGGTCAGTTTCAAATTCAGAAAAAGTAACAAAACGTGAAACTACAGAGAAAAAAAAAAATCACTCCGAATAACACAAATGAAGAATTAAATAATAATTGCCCGGTTGAAGATGAAGAACTTCCAAACTGAAATAATTCAAACCATCTCGGTAACACAAATTACAGAAAAAAGTAAAACGGATTTAGAAAACGAAGTAGAGAAATCAGAATGGAATACTAAACAGACCCCAGTAAAGAGAGCAAAAATGAATTTTACGCCTAACATCACCAAAAGCCGGAAGTCAAAACCCAAAGAAAAAAAAAATAGCTAAGTGTAAATATATATATATATATATATATGTATGTATGTATATATGTATATCTAATTGTGTAAAAAAAAAAAAAAAAAAAAAAAAAGTAAATAGCAAATTACTCCTTAAGATAAGTCAGTACTACTCTAGTAATAAATATGTAGATTAAGATATACTACCAGACATATGTATATGTTCTTGTATATACAGACACAAGGACGGTAGAAATGTCAATTGTAAGAAATGCAGATAACATAAGTTCATAACATGATAATAACCCAAAATGTTAATAGGGTATATTATCCATTTATAGACCTGTAACTAATTCTGCAATTCAGAAAACTTTGTATATAAGAAACTACAGATTTACCTCTTAAGTTAAGCAAACAATATAATGTTAAAGCAAGATGGAATTCCTTTTTGTAAAAATAAGAGTGCCTACAAAAAAATAAAATCTACATGAGATATAGAGATACTACCAAAATATATGCATATATAAATGTAAATAAAAACATAAGCAAAGTATGTATTTTAAGAATAAGATGTGCATTTAAATTAAGTTAATAAAATAGTCTTCCAAAATATGTGAACAAAGATATAAAATGAAGATATATGTAAAACGAATTGTACATATGGAAAATGTCAATGCTAACATATATATGTATGTATATGTATATGTGTGTGTGTGTGTGTGGGGGGTGTATATGGATGTATATATGTATATGTATATATGTATGTATGTATATATATATATATATATATATAAACGAGAATAGACTGATCTGATAATGGAACTCATAAATAGACTGAAATCACGATGTAACATATACCAACAAAAATAACAGCTCAAGCAATTCAATAGGACAATAAGGAAAATAGAAATTGAGCATGTGATGTTGTATCTTATTTAAACAGTGATTGTAAAACAGGTGTCATAAGTATATTGTAACGAGTAAATGAAAATGCCTAATAGAATTAGCAGCCTATGTACAAATTGTAAATAGCTGTATATATATTTATTTTTAAATGTACACAGCTGCTGTTGTTGATACAAATAACCTCAGTAGAAGTAGCCTCAAGAAATGTAAATCAAAATGTCAATTAGAATAAGCATTCTATGTACAAATGTATATATTGTAAATAGTTGTATATATATTTATTTTGATTGTACATAGATGCTTTAGTGTTAATAAAAATATACTCAGTGGATGTGGCGTTTGCACACCACGGCACTTGACCGCACAAAGGAAGACTTGGTTTCAAGTCTAGTCGGTGACTAGAGGAAATTTTTGTAAGCCTTTTTTCGACCTATTCCCGAGTTAGTCGATCTCTGGCACCAGCAAGTGGGTTTTTCGTCCCGTAAACTCGGGTTTTTCGTCCCGTAAACTCAAGAAAATCGACCGTAGAACCCACATTATTTCAGACATTAAATATATTGTGTTAGGGTTAGGGACCATGAGATGGCGGCACATTTGAGCCGTCTCTCTTCACTGTGTACCGCTTAATTAGTGATAGCCTTGGGCCATCTATCTCTGATTGGTACCAGTGGAGATTGAACTGCCCACTCAGTCTCCAAAAGTTAGATAGGGCTAAATGGCCTCGCCTACTCCCTGTGTACGGGAATAAAAAGGCGTTAGCTGATTAAAAAAAAAATATTCCTGTAATTCTGCATTTGCCATGCACTGCTGGTGACAGAAATCTATGATAATATGATAGAAATAGGTACTGATTGGAAATATTATATCCAAAAATAGTGCATGCAACATGCTATTTATGTATAAAGAAAGAGAATCAATTTTAGAGCTAGAAAGTATTTTATCTGGCGAGTAGTATATACATTGTAACAGAATGTATTTCTGCTGACATAAAAATAAATAAATTTACATTTTTTAAAATGTAATATTAAAGATATACAGATGAAAAGTGATGATAAAAATGTAAATTTATAAAGATGAATTACAGTATCTGATAAACGTTAACTTTTAATGTTTAAAAAAAAAACTTAACTTTGTATAAACTGAAATTTACGGAAACTTATTTACACTTTGATTAGTATGATGTAGCAGCAAATATAAACATCTCAAGAAATGACTTTCGTGGAAAATAAATAGATCACATACATTAATCTTTTGTTTTTGTCCTGCATAGACATTGCCAAATAATAAAAGAAAATGAGAGAGCACATGAAGTATAATTTAAGACTTCCAGTGGATTCTGTTTCTTAAATTAAATTATCCTTGCATCATTTTTATCAGAAATAACATCTTTTTTTTTTTTTTTTTTTCATAAAAATTAATTTTTCAAGAATTGCTTTTGTCTCCCCTTGATGATTCAAGTTAAACTGCCCTGGATTCACAATATTTCATAATGCATGCTTCCGAAAACATTAGTGCTGCAGATAATTTTCTTCTTAGATTAAGCAGCAAAATTGACTCTGACATCTCTTCCTTTCAATTTCATATTTTGCTATATCCATGGAAAGCTTACTGGATTTCATGTGATTTTTCTTATTCTGTTTTTCAATATGAACGGGATTTTTTTTCTTTGTACATGTTATCTAGAAAAAAAAGGAGAGTGAGATATTTAGATTTAAATAAAGCAATTAAAAATAGTTCATGTTATGCTCATAGCTTTCAATTATGATTCTGAATATATGAAAGACTTCTGAAATTTAACTATGTGCTTCCATTAACAAAGCATAGGCTATGTGAAGAATGCAGCTAGGCAATAATAGACTAATGTGGATACTAAACATTGCGTACCCAGAATGAATACAATCAAATGTAGTTTTTTTTTTTATTATTATTATTAAAGAATATTATGTGAGCTATGAATATTATCAGTCTGTTGCTTTTATTTGATATAGGTATTCACTACATTTGACCAAATTTGAAGTGTTAAACCCAATTATTAATATAGTGAAAAATACCTAAAATATAGTAAATATCCCCCAAAAAAGAATATTTTTCATAAATATTATTTCTGGAAAATTTTCCATGTTACGCCTCTAAATTAACATTAATTTTTATGGCTATATTTAGCCTATTTTTGTTTAGCCAGGTTTTAAATTCATATACCTTTGTCTTACCCACATCTCTGTATCTCCACATTTCCATCCCCCCCCCCTCCTCCTTCCTTTTAGTTATACTTCAGCAATAACATAAATGTTCATCAACATGTGCAAGATGCTGCTCAATAAGAGGACAACCAGGAACATCCTACAAAGGTATGTCCAAAATTATTTCTTCTTTATATTCTTCATTTATCTATATCTTTAAAACATCAGTAATGCCCTAAAAATTGAGTAAAAAGCCACTGGCATCATAAAAGGGGTACTCCTAAACAAGAATTGTTTTCAGTTTCTCGATCAAACTAAAATGAAGGGGGGGGGGTCTTCATCTGCAGACACCTCTACAGGTTGCATCATTCATGTTGCTTTTCAGATAATTTGCAGTCAGACCTACTACAGGTTAGACTGTTTAGTTTCAACAAAATTTGGAATGGAATTGTTTCATATATTGCTAAAAAGTCTTCTGATAAGTTCAGCCATATCATACTAAAATGAAGGGAAAGGGTTAGTAGGGGATTCCTATCTGCACAGGCTTCGCTCCCCATCACAGTCATATAGTTAATTTTCGACCAAATCTCACATTATCTAAGGTCACTCGGGAAATTCAGCCAAATTGGACTTAAAAGGAAGTTGAGAGAGATTCTTCTCAGGTGTTACACATAACATCATGCAGCCATTCCAAACTCTGAAATCTAGTTGTTTCTACTTTCATAGTGAAGAATTTATGGAGACACAACACATGTGTTAGAATAATTACTTTACTTACCATTAAGAAAGTAACATTTGACGTTTAAAAGAAAAAAAATAGTTGTTTCTATTGTTTAAGATCCCCTGACAATTTCTGCTCATCTGAACCATAAATAGAAGCAAAAGAAAAGAATATGCTGCACGCATTGCAACACTTGTGGGCACCTAGTTTATTATTATTATTATTATTAGTTGATCCCTCCAGGGAGTCCAATGACTCATTGAGGGAAGGCACCTACTCTTCAGCTCTGTCTCCACCACTCAATCTGCCAACTACAACGAACTGCATCATCTACACCAATGCCATCTACTGCCCAGCACCACCATTAATATTTTCATAGACAATCACAAACATCCATGTCCACAGCGGGAGTCGAACCTGCAGCCTTTTGGCTGGAGAGTGGATACACATACCGCTCGGCCAACCAGGTCGGCAAAGTTAATATATATGTATGTGTACCCTACACACACACACACACACACACACACACAAGCTGATCTTTCAGTTATTTGACCTTCAGTTAACCAATCCTTGAATAAGTTAATATGTGTCAACACTTCTGGTATTGTACCATTTAATTGATCCTTCAATTATCTAACATAGCAACCTGATTTCCCACTGTGATCAGATAACTGAGGGATTATTGTAATATATCCCACACATGAAAGATTTCAGGACCTACACGATCTAGCCCCCCCCCCCCACAGTAGTGCTTTGGGGAGGGGCTAGAGTGAAGGAGAGGAAGTTATTAATATTTTTTATTTGAAGAGCAAAAGGTTACAATAGTTGGGGAATATTACTTTATGAGAAAAGCTGTTCTAGAACATAAAAGCAGTCAGAATAAAAAAGCAAGAGGAGAAGCAGGTTCAATGAGTCCAAGTTGTGGACTATAAAAGGAGTTGTAAAAGAAAATCTAACACATAGAAGAACTGATATTTAAGCTACTATAAGTTGGGTGTACATCAGTAGCATATGTAAACTTTTTTATTCCCTCCTCTTCTGAAACAAGCATTCAGTGTAATTTTCGAGAACTTTAAATGCTCTTCCCCCCCTCCCCTTATCATTTTCATTAGATCCACTAAATTTCATCTTCTTCTTCCCATTCATTGCAGGTTTCACAGCATGTTAGTTGCACCACTAGCATGCTGAAGTTGAGTGAAAAATGGTCAGTGTGCTGTAACCAAATCCACTGTCCACATTGTTAAATCTTGAATAAAAGGTTTAAATTGTCATAAAACATTTCATTTGGGATTTAACTAGGATACAAATAAATTTTCCTAAAGAAGTATTTTATAGGTATAACTGAAATTGTAAATAATGTATTAGTCCTTTGTTTTATGAATCCCTCTGTTTTGCTATATTGTTAACTGTCCTATATATAATCGAAAGGAATCAGATTTTTGTGAGAATTATATTAGAACAGGAAAGGTTTGATCGAAGTTCACATTGAAGTAATCGCCTTAAAAACATAAGCCGAGGCAGTCACGAGGTCCAAGGTGCACGCGAGACATCCAAGTGGAGAAGATAGTATCAAGTGCAAGGGGCTTAGGTGCTGAGCGGAATCAGTGAGGTAGGGTGAGAGCAGAAACATGGGGGTATAAGAAGCTTAGTGGAGCAGGCTCGAGGCTCTTTTTTTTTTTCTTCATCTCCCTTTGGCTTTTGGGTACCGGTAGAAGTGGCATGAACGGTCGGGAAGGACAGTGGTCAGTAGCATCTAAGCGACCAGGCGGCGGTCCAGTCCAGGCATATCTACGGTAGAGCGAGAACCGGCGCTTCATGCCAAATCACGAGGACCTGTTCAGGCAGAGCAGTCTTGCCCCACATTGGCAAGAGGGTGATTCGTGAACGCAGTCACTAGAGGGTCATATCCAAAGACAACAGGCCGTAGAATGAGGTAACAAGCCACATGCTCACAAAGGACTGATCAGGAGAAGATAACAGCACGAACCAGATGGTCAGTAATGAAAAATCTTTCTAGTTCCATTGTATTCTGAACTAAGCTGAAGTGCAGAAAGGTGCTGATATATTATGTGAGAGGACTTGATAATTAGTAACAGGACTCTAGTACTTAATCTATCGATAAATTACTGTAACTCTAAAAGTGCATTGTCTGTTAGCCTTAGATGAATGAGATAATTGCTAGCTTAATTGTGTTACATGAGTAGAAGCAGGACAACTTAAATTTGATATCGTCTCATAATGTGATGTATTGATTGTAGTTCTATTTTGTCTAGTTAATAATTGTTACGTGCAAGTCCAATTCAGTTCAGTTAAGTGAACTCTTGATAAATGTACATCGAGCTAAAGAATGAATAAACATTCATGTTTTCTTTACCTTATAAAGTTGCTTGATCTCTAAAATCAATGCACCACTCACTAAAATCAGAACCTGTACGAATTTGAACGTGGGGGGATTGGCTATGACTGCATGTAGAATAAGTTTGTTAAGGATTTGTAATTGGGATTGCTGTTTGCTAGATTCTAGAATCATAAAATAGTCTGTATGTTAACTCCATGACAAGGAGATTTCTCTTGTATAGGAAATAAAATGATGCAGCATTATCAAACAAATTTTTCTTAATTCTGAAAGGGAGTTAATTCCAGATTTTGCATTCAAAGAGGCTTGACTCTAGCCCGAGACAGACTCTCTGCTGAGCTTTGCACTCATGACCAACCGAAGGAATGGCCACCAAAGGGATAGGATTTAGCTAAAGCAGATTATAGTGGCAGAGGGGTCAAGGATAGATAAATTGCTGTGTTTGTAGGTACTTCTAACTATTTTTGAACGGAGTTGAGTAAGGATAAGAGAGAGGATTTCTAGCATACCATGAAACACTAAACGTAAGAAAACAATCAATAATAGCAAAAACTAACAACATCTTCAAATAAACATTTTAAACTATCATGTTGAAGGAATATCTAGAATGAACTAATGCAAATAGAGCTGGAACTCATACTAGTGGTTTTTGATTAATTGGTGGACTCTAAGTAGTGGAGAAGTTGGCTATTGAATTGAAATTTACAAATCACACTATAAGCATTAATATCAGTATCTCGCTAGAGTTGCGAGAGAACATAGGATTAGACTGGAGCTGTGCTAAAAACAAGTGTTTTTAATCAGTATATAGTGTAGATTTTTGCTACACTATATATATATATATAGCTTTGTGCTACATTTTTCAGTTTGATAAAAGTGTTAGGGAGGGAAAATACAGTGATGGAGTACTGCTTATGATGAGTGATGACTTATGTCCTATCAGAGTGGAGGATTTGGAGGGAAATAGCACTAATGGTTTTGAAAGCACATGGTGAGAGCTAGAGGTGAGCAGGACAGGATATTTAGTGGTGTTTTTCTACAAGCCAAGGGTGAAGAGCAGGAGATGTTTAGGCAGTTGAGCTTGGCAAGTGCAAGAAGATTGTTATGGGAGATTTTAACCACAGCAGTATAAATTGGAAGATGAAACTGCATGTAATATTAAGGGAATGGAATTTCTGCAATTCTTGAAAGACAAATATCTTAGGCAACATGTAGTAGAATGAACACAATTTTGTTCCTTTTGAGTTTTGGATTTGATCATAGCATCAAAAGAGCTGATTATAACTGAGATGGCATATCTGCTCCCAGTTAGAGAGAGTGACCATGTGGAAAACTTCGAAGATGAATAGACACGTTAGATGGAGGGAGGAATTGGAAAGGAGATAACATTAGTGTTTGGGAAATTGTGAAGAAAAAGGGAAAAAGGGAAATTAATTAGCAGCAATAGCAAGCTGTTACCATGGGTGAAGAAGAGAACACAATTTTGTGTAAAGTGGATGACAAACAATATCAAACAGGAACTGCAGGTAAAAAAGATGTTATGGAAGAGATATAGTGAGAGCGATGGAGAGTAAATGCATGAAGAATATGACTCAGGCCAGGAGAGCGACTAGTATGGTGAGGAAGGCAAACTGGAATATGAGAAGAGATTGGCCCTGAGATTCAAAGAAAATCCTAAGGAATTTTTTAGCTATGTGGCCAGTAGGAGGAGAAATGATTGTGGAAGAATGACATTGTTGGATAAAAATGGGAATAGAGTGATTGATGGAAAGGACATAGCGGAGTTGTTCAATGAACACTTAGGATAGAGGGATAGAGGTTTGAGGTTTAGAAGTGCAAGGGGAGAGTGTTTCAAATCACTTTTGAGAGCAACAGGAAAGGGTGAAAGAAATGATTGTTGTGGCAGGTACGAATGATCTGAAAGGAGATAAAATGGAAATGATAGAAGACCTGAATGAATTGTTTGAGGTAGCAAAAGAAAAGAGTGAGAGAGTTAGAATGATTAGTCTTTTGCCACGGTATGACAGTGAAATGTTTAAAAGGGGGGCTATAATTGCAAATGACTTTATGCGTGGGTTATGTATGACGAGTGGTGTGGAATTTGTGGATGTGTGGAGTGAGTTTGATGGGCGAAAGGATCTATATAAGATGGATGGCTTGCATTTGAATGGTTACGGTGTAAGAAGACTTGAGAAAGTGTTGCTGAATGTAGTGGATGTGCAAATTCAGGGAAAATAGATTTGTTAGGGGGGGGGAGTAGAGATACAGTCCTTATGGAGGCAGTTGAATGTAAGAATCAATATAATATGCCAGAGCAAATAAGGACAACAAATCTGAGTGGGATAGTTAATATAAGGCATCAAGGTAGGGTTGGGGCTAATGGGGGTCTTAAATTCATGTACACTAATACTAGGAGTATTAGGAACAAGAAGGAAGAGTTTTTGGCCATGGTTGGCACTTCCAGACCACAGGTTATAGGTATTAGTGAAACATGGCTGACTGTAGATGATATAACTAGTGGGATTGAATGTGATGGGTATAGTGTGTTCAGGAATGACAGAGTGAATAAAATGGGGGGAGGAGTATTGTTGATGATAGCTGATGAGCTCCAGCCAAGGAGAATAGAAGTTGAATTGCAGGATAGAGAAAAGAGCACATTTGAGGCCATTTGGTGTGAGATTGTGGCTAGCAGAACTAAATATACAATTGGGTGCTGCTATAGACCAGGTGATGGAAAAGATGGTGGTGACAGTATGCACAAGCAAATAGAAGAAATGGGTGGAAGGAGGGTGATTATTATGGGAGATTTCAACTATGGTCGCATTGATTGGAGTGAGGAGAGGACACACGGGAGGAAGGAACTGGATTTTATGCGGTTATTAAGGGATAACTATCTGCGACAGCATGTAATGGAAAATACTAGGGGTCAGAGAGTGCTTGACCTAGTAATTACATCTGAGGATTTGGCTGTAACAAATATGACCACATTGCCACCAATCGGTGAGAGTGATCATAGGGTCTTAACTTGGGAGGTGGCTAAAGGTGTAGAATTTTCAATTAAGACAGAGTAAATGTGGAATTATCGGGCTGAAAAGTATGACAAGCTTAGGAGTTTGATTGGTTCAGTGCCATGGCATGTACAACTGCAAGGACTAGAAGTTGATAGTGCATGGGAGGTAGTTAAGAAGTGCTTGCATGAAGCAATGGCTGACTGTATACCTAGAGTCCGAATAATAAATCAAGTAGGGGTTAAATGGATGAATAACACCATAAGCTTGAGTTGCAAAAAAAGAAACAACTATGGAGGGAATTTAAGGAGAAGGGTGACTGGCAGGCACATGAACGGTATAAAGCACAGGCCAGAAGGGTGACGAGTGTGGTAAGAAAAGCAAAAAAGGATTACGAAAGAACATTGGCCATGCAGGCTAAAGAGAATCCTAAACAGTTTTTTAGATATGTAGCAAGTAAAAGGAAAAATGTACATGGCAGATTGATTTTAAAGAATGCCGATGGTAGGGAGGTAACTGAATCAGTTGAGATAGTTGAGTTACTGAGTGAGCACTTTGCAAAAGTATATCATCCAGGTGGTGACATTGCAGAAACGAATAAACCAGTAGATTATACGGGAATTGTGGTTAATGAAGTGGAGGTGAGTAGTCTATTGCATAACCTCAATGTCAATACATCTGTGGGATTGGATGGTATACCAGCTCGGGTTGTACGAGAAGCAGCTAAAGAATTGTCAGTACCCTCGACAATTTTGTTTAATTTGAGTCTCGGGTCTGGGTTAGTCCCGAGCGGGTGGAAAGAGGGGAAAATAGTTCCACTGCATAAAGGTGGTTCCAAGACTGCTGTAGTAAATTACCGACCGATTAGCATATCAGGAATCATTGTCAAGGTCTTAGAGAAAATGGTCAAGAGGAAAATACAAGATTGGATAGAAGAAAATGGGATACTGTATCGGGGACAGCATGGTTTTGTGAAGGGTAGGTCATGCCTCAGTAACTTGCTCACGTATTATAACACAGTGACGGCTGAACTGGATAAGGGTAATGGGTTTACAGTGATTCTACTGGACCTTGCCAAGGCCTTTGACAGGATTCCACATGGAATTCTAATCAGTAAATTGCAGCATATGGGAATGGACATAGGGTTGGTGAGATGGATAGGAGGGTGGTTGACGGAGAGATATCAGAGAGTGGTTTACTCGGGAGTAGAGTCCACAAGACGGCCTGTGACTAGTGGTGTGCCACAAGGATCTGTTCTTGGACCACTGCTGTTTAATTTGTTCATAAATGATATAGGAAATGATCTGAGAGGAACAGTTCATTTGTTTGCGGATGATGCGAAGTTGGGTAGGGCAATAGTGAATGCAGATGACGTCAAAATTTTGCAGGATGATTTGGATAGATTGGAGGTCTGGGCTAAGGAGAATGGATGTCAGGTTAATGTGGCAAAATGTAAGGTTATGCATTTTGGGGTGAAAAGATTGGCGGCAGTTTACTGCATTGGTGGAACCGTGCTCCAGGAAATTGATGAGGCACGAGATTTAGGAGTGTTGGTAGATAAGGAATTGAAATTTAGGGGACACATTGCAAAAGTGACCAAAACAGCTCATCAAATCACTTGGTTGCTGAAGAATACGATGACAAGCAGGTTATTGTTCCTCTGTATCGAGCCTTGATAAGACCCCATCTAGACTACTGTGCTCAGATTTGGTCACCTAGGTTTCTTCTTGATGGGGAGGAGGTGGAGAGGATCCAGAGGCGAGTGACCAAGATGATAGCAGGTCTGTGGAATGAACCATATGAGAACAGGTTGAGGATTTGTGGGTTGCAAAAATTGGTTGACAGGCGGAGGAGGGGAGATATGATTGAGACATTCAAATTACTGAAGGGTTTCTATAAAATTAATTCAGAAGATATTTTTGAGAACAGGGTTGGTTGTGGGAGGACTAGGGGACATCCATGGAAACTGGGCAAAAGTGTGGTTAGTAAAGGTGTTAGAGCTGGGTTCTTTACTTTTAGAGTAGTGAATGAGTGGAATGCGCTCCCTGAGTCTGTGGTGGATGCTGTGACAGTGAATGAGTTTAAGGCGAGGTATGATAGATACTGTATGAATGTCAAATAGTTGTGATGAATATGATTTGGGGCCTCCCTCGATGAGTCCAATGACTCCCTGGAGTTGCCCGTAATATAATAATAATAATAATAAATCTGGATGCCAATAAAGCAGTGGGACTGGACGGAATTTTGCCATGGGTTTCGAGAGAATGTACTAAAGAATTAACAGCTCTGTTGAACTGGCTTTTCAATGAAAGTTTGGCTAAGGGAAAGGTACCCAAGCAGTAGAAGGAAGGTAAGATCGTGCCATTGCATAAAGGTGGCAGAATACTGGAAGTGTAAATTATAGATCAGTTTGTGTTTCATCAATAGTTGTTAAGATCTTGAAATAATTAGTGAGGAACTATACTTTGGGCAAATGAGGGTAATGTTATCTGTGAGAGTCAACATGGATTTGTTAAGAGATGTTCTTGCTTTAGTAATATGATTGCCTTTTATAATAAAGTGACAAGAATGGTTGATGAGGGAAAGGCATATTCAGCCATTTTTTTTGCTGAATTTTATAAAGGCATTTGACAGGGTACCAAATGATAAGCTCATATTTAAGTTGCAGCACATGGGTTTAGATGTCAGGTTAGTGAACTGGATTCAGGATTGGCTATCTGATAGGTATCAGAGTTGTATAGGGGAAAGCAATATCAAGGAGGCAGAAGGTTACAAATAGGGTCCCACAGGGCTCAGTACTGGGATCTGTATTGTTTAACCTTTATATCAATGACATTGTCAATGGATTGGATTGCAGGGGTATATTCTGTTGTTTGAAGATGATGTGAAGCTGGGAAGGGTTATTAGTAATAGTGTAGATGTGGTAGCCTTGCAAGAGGATTTGAATAAACTGGACAGATGAGCAAATGAATGAGGGTTTCAGTTTAATGCAGCAAAATGTAAGGTCCTGAGGTTTGGGACACATCGATGGGACACTTCATACTCTATTGGAGGAGTCGTACTGGAAAAAGTACAAGAGGCAAGCGGTCTGGGATTGATGATTGATAGAAACCTGAAATTCAGGGGTCATATTACCTTCACCTCTTCTTCTCAGTATTGCAACAATACTCTTCACAGAGGATTGTTGCAATACTGAAAAGGATGCTGACCTGCAGAGATAAAAGAGTTATCATTCCATTGTATAAGACCCTGATCAGACCACACTTAGACTATTGTTCTCAAATTTGGTCCCCAGGATTTGAAGGGAATAAATTAAATGTGGAAAGGGTGTAGAGGTGGATAACAAAGATGGTATCGGGTCTGTACAATGTTAGTTATGAAGACAGGCTGAGGGAATGTGGACTGCAGAGTTTGGTAGATAGAAGAAGGAGAGATGATACGATTGAAACTTTTAAACTGTTGAGAGATAGTTACAGGGTTGACATGGGGGGAGTTCTCTCACTTGGTGGAACGGAGGAAGGACAAGAGACCATCGTTGAAATTTATGAAAGGAAGCTGTGAGCAAGAGGGTGAGAGCATCAATGGTCAATGAGTGGTATGATAGATTTTGTGTTTCCTAGGATGGACCTCCCACAACGAGTCTTTTGATTCCATGGAGGCCTGAATCATAATAATAATAATAATAAAAAGTGCATTAAATCCTAACTAGCTTTAATATACAGCTTAATTTCTTTCTTTCCCATGATTAAGCTATGCATTAGTTTAATCTCTCTCTCTCTCTCTCTCTCTCAAGATTAAGCCGTATATTGCATTACATATTAGATTAGTAGCTATTTCAGATGCTTTAACAAGGAAAAAAAAAAACCTTCATTCAACAATTGCTATACTAACTGATAATATATCAGTTAGTATCTCTGCGTTTTACTATATATTACTAATGGCTTTACCAAATCATATGTCAACAAAATGATTAATAATTATAGAGTCCTTGTCATCTGCCTCTCATCAAAATAGCGATACAGAGGTGGTCCATCGTGTCACCATTCCCTATGTTAAAGGCATCTCAGAAGGTATAGCCAAACTACTTAGATCCATTGGCCTACAAGCATCTTTCCATCCTATCAACAAGATATCTAATTTTCTAGGCTCAGCTAAAGATAAACCTTTAGCTCACCCTAGAGTGTATCAAATTCCTTGCTAGTGTGGATTATCATATTTTAGCCAAACAGGTAGATCTGCAGCCATACTGCATGATGAACATTTAGATTATGTTAAGCTCCATGAGCCAAAGAAACCAGAACTTGCGAAGCACCCCCATCACCACCAGGCATTGAGTTCTTTTGAAAGAAAATTAAGGTTCTCAATAAAAGTAATAATTTCTTGGAACGTTTATACAAAGAGAGTTGTGAGACCTTGACACATCAATGAAATCTATATTGAAATGATGGATTTAAATTATCCCTCTTACGGGAAATAGTTCTTTACAAATTCCAGAATTAACTTGAATTTAATTATATTTTTTATTTATTATTAAATCTTGTTAAAGTTATTTTTGCTAGAACCTTAATATAATTCCTGTTTTCATGCTCTACATCATGTGCCATTGTTGAATATACCAGTTTCTATTCCACTTGTTTAATTTGAAAGTCATGCTGAAGATGCCCTTGATATTAGGATGAAAATTTTATACTAATAAAAAAATATAGACATAAGTTAAATCTGCTTCATGTTATTTATTAACAATGGAACAACTCGTGAGGCTTATATTCAATTTCTAAGATGAATAATAAGAATTCTTATGGAGAAGACTAAACGATTTTCACCTTTAAAGAAACAAACATGCCACTTGACAGATTTTTTGTCTTTAAAACAGAAACTATTATTGAAGAAAAAACATGAGAAAATTTGCTTCCCACTATTGATGAGTTCTCAAGATTACAGAGCAATCCATTTTTTTGACAGGGTGCCACATGATATGCTGATATTTAAGTTGCAGCACATGGGTTTGGATGTCAGGTTGGTCAACTGGATTCAGGATTGGCTGTCCGATAGGTATCAGAGAGTTGTGTATGGTGGGGCAGCATCAAGAAGGCAGAAGGTTACAAGTGGGGGTCCCACAGGGCTTAGTACTGGGACCTATATTGTTTAACCTTTATATCAATGACATTGTCAGTAGATTGCAGGGGAGGATATTCAGTTGTTTGTGGATGATGTGAAGCTGGGAAAGGTTATTAGTATTAGTGCAGATGTGGCAGCCCTGCAAGAGGATTTGAATGAACTAGACAGATGGACAAATGAATGGGGGTATTGGTTTAATGCAGCAAAATGTAAGGTCTTGAGGTTTGGGACACATCGATGGGACACTTCATACTCTATTGGAGGAGTCGTACTGTAGGAAGTAGGGAAGGCAAGAGATCTGGGGTTGATGATTGATAGAAACCTGAAATTCAGGGGACACATTGCAAAGGTGGTGAAGGTAACACAGAGGATTGTTGCAATACTGAGAAGAATGCTGACCTGCAGAGATAAAAGAGTTATCATTCTGTTGTATAAGACCCTGATCAGACTACACTTAGACTATTGTTCTCAGATTTGGTCCCCAGGATTTGAAGGGGATAAATTAACTGTGGAAAGGGTACAGAGGTGGATAACAAAGATGGTTTCAGGACTGTACAATGTTAGTTATGAGAATAGGCTGAGGGAATGTGGACTGAGTTTGGTTGATAGAAGAAGGAGAGGTGATATGATTGAGACTTTTAAACTGTTGAGAGGTGTTCAAGGTTGACACTGGGGAGTTCTTTTGCTTGTTAGAACAGTGGTAAGGAGTGATGACAAGGGGCCATCCCTGGAAGTTACAAAAGGAAGCTGTGAGCAAGAGGGTGAGGAGTAGTTTCTTTGCATGGAGGGTGGTTGAACCATGGAATGCATTGCCTGATAGAGTGGTGAGAGCGAGAATGGTCAATGAGTTCAAGGAGTGGTATGATGGAGTTTGTGTTTCCTAGGAAGGACCTCCAGCGATGCGTCTTTTGACTCCATAGAGGAATAATAATAATAATTTATAAATGATCTTTGTATCTTCAATAGCCACTCTGCTTAAAAATGATTTCAATACTTTAGTCTCACTGAGAAAGGCTAAATGAACTAATTGAATGCTACAAAGATAGGCACCAGTATACTCAATTTTCAAGAGAAAATAAGTTGTCTCCAAAGTTCTTCTTTTAAAGGATAAGAATAGAAAAATGAAAGAATAATAACATTGCCAGCATGGTTGGCTGAATGCCTAGAGTATCCACTCTCTAACCAACAGGCTGTGGGTTCAAATTCCACCATAGGCATGGATATTTATGGTTGTCTTTAGGGGAAAGTGAATTTCATTGCCCGGTGTGAGAGCAACACCCCACTTAGCAGAGGCTTGAAAAAGTTCCATGTTCGATTTTTTGAGCAGTTTTCATATTATGTAAAAAATAAATAAATAATTTTTTATTTATTTTTTACTTATTTTTTATTTATTTATTAAAAAAATGTAGGTGAGCTACTATACACGAGTACTGTAGCCCACCTACAGTACTCATGTACTATAGGTTTATTACTGTTCGTGGGTAGGAAACATAAAAAAATAAAGTTCCTGCAAATTATTTCTTTGAAATAAGTAATAGCCATACTGGAGAAACTATATGAAAAGTATTCTTCAGCACTGTCACTTGAGAATCTCACCTTGTCTATCTCTATTTATTCCCAAAATTATGTTTTCATTAGGAATACAGCATTCACAGTTATTAAAGAGAAAATTTAGACAACAGCAGTAAATGCTGTTATATAAATACTGCACATGGCTGGAATAATTTCCTTCTATACTAGAGGAAGGTAAAGGTAAGCAAGCTAGTTCAAACATGGTGGACATTAATACTATTATCCAGGCAACTATATGGAGTCTGAAGATTTATCGTGGTTGACCTGCACTAACCATTGTTCACACAATGTCTATCACATCCTCCTTAACACATTCACATGAGCTGTATCTGGTGCATGTGCATCCGGTGGAAATTTGTTTGACCATAGTCCTTCTGCATTGGAAGGGTGCATATTCTTCAGTATATACAAGGGGTGTTCAAAAAAAGTCTGAGCTTTTTAAATAGCATGCCCAACCAGCACAGAGAGTGCGCTGTGGCTACTCAGCACATCTAGCAGCAGGTTTTGAAAACAACTGCTATTTCCCTCATTCTGCTATGAGCATTATTGGTCGAGTTACAGCCGCTGAAGTAAGCACGTGCACAAGCTGTTTGTCAGATTATTAACAAAGTGACAATGAAAGATCTTGAAGAACAATGCTGTGAAATTTTGCTGCAAATTTGGTAAAAATTTTGCAGAGACATTTCAATTGCCTAACCAAGCATATGGGGAGGACTGTATGAGCCAAATGCAGTGCTATAAGTAGTTTACACGTCGATGGATGAGTCAGTCAAAGATCAAGGTGATGGTGGTTGTGTTTTTTAATTGGAAAAGCATTGTCCATTATGAATCTGTACCACGTGGTAAGATGGTAAACAAAGTGGTTGTACCAGGAATTTTTAGCGCGTTTGAGGGATACTGTGTGCAGAAAGAGGAATCGATTGTGGGAAAACCAGACTTGGATGTTGCACCACGACAATGCACCAGCTCATGCATCGCTCCTCATCTGCAGTTATATGGCAAAACATCAGACATCCGTTGTGCTTCATCTACCATATTCTCCAGACTTAGCCCCAGCAGACTTTTTCCTGTTTCCCAAACTTAAAACCACTTTGAAAGGACGTCACTTCCAAACCATAGAGGAGATTCAAAAAAATGTGATAAGAGAACTGCATGCCATCACAGAAAGTGCATTCCAGGAAGCATTGTAACAATAGACGAAATGCTAGGAATGGTGCATCGCCAGTAGAGGGAGACTACTTTGAAGGGTACAGTGTTTAAAATGTTGTAAAATGAGCAATAAAGTCTTTATAACAAAAGTTCGGTCTTTTTTTGAACACACTTTGTATATTTTGAAGTTTTAATTTTTTTCAAATATTTCAGTATAATTTTCAATTCACCGGCCTGAGTGGCCAAGTGGTTGGTATCAGCTCTACTAGGCAAGCACCGCAAAAGTCAAATAGCATTGCTTGCTGACACTGACTTTTTGAAACTGATTCGATGTGATTGAGTTTATTTGCTCCAAAATCATTGGAATAAGTGAAACATGGTTGAATGAAGATGACATCATAACGGGAATAGAAATGGAAGGGTACTTCCATTTTTCGCAAGGATAGAAAGGGCAAGAAGGGAGGGAAAGTGCTGCTGATGATAGTAGGGGAATTAAGTCCACATAAGGTAGACATGAAAGCAGGAAATAGTGGCAATGTTTATGAGGCAGTGTGTGTGTAACATGGAGGTTGAGAGGAAGACATGTTTAGTTGGATGTTGCTATAGGCCTGGGAACGTGGAAGGTGGTGATGAAGAAATGTAAAAACAACTTTGATTAGTGAACAAAGGAAGGTGTAATTATTATGGGTGGTTTTAATTATGGTGGTATAGATTGGAATGAAGAGATAGCATTTGGGAATAAGGAAAATTAACTTCTTAAGTTCTTGAGTGATAACTATCTCAGGCAGCACATAAAGGAGGGCATGTGAGAATCGAGAGTTTTAGATCTGATCAGTTCATCAGAGGATGTAACTGTGAGTGGGGTTTCACACTTTCCTCCAGTTGATGAGAGTGATCATGAAGTGATCACCTGGGTTGTGGCTAAACATATTCAAATTTTTGTGAGGAAAGGACATATGTGGAATTATAAGGCTGGTGATTATGACAAGCCTAGGGGACAGCTCGGAGCTATAACATGGAATGAGGAGTTGAGAAGTAAGGAAATAAATGCTCCATGAGAATTGACAAAGAAATACATAACAGTATCAATGTGTGAATGTATTCCAAAGGCCAAAAGGCTGAATAAGGCAGGTGTAAAATGGATGAATGTCGAGCTTAAGCATGAAATCTGGAAAAAGAAAGTACTTTGGAGGAAGTACAAAATAAATAATAGTAATAATCAGTCACATGAAGAGTATAAAGAACAAGCCAGGAAAGTGACTCAGTAAGGAAAACAAAGGTAGAATATGAGCAGAAATTCGCAAGTCAGGCAAAGTAAACTCTAGAGAGTACTTAAATAAAAGAGCCAACAGGCTTCACTTCGGCAATGTAACATTATTTAAATTAAGGGGATATTAAATCTCACATTATTTCAAAGCCGAATAAGAAACTCAAAGATCGGAATCAGTTTCATGCCGAATATAGTAATCTATAAAAGTTTCGGCAGATTGTAGCATAAGCTAATGCACGTAGTTCAACACTAGGGCAAATTGTTGCAAAGGTGGGTAAAGTTCTGATCACTATTCTTAGTATTACCTATAATGTAAAACCCATCTCCTAGGAGATGTATGATGTTATACATTATGGTGGAAGGTCACTACCCGAACCAGTTTCAACCTTTATTGAGGTCTCATCAGTGAGTAGGTAGACCTTGTAATACTGACGTTATAGCGAAAAGAACTTATGTACTTTGCTATACGAGTTGTCAAAAAAGTGCACCCATAAATTACTTAAATAAAAGAGCCAACAGGCTTGACTTCAGCGATGTAACATTATTTAAATTAAGGGGATATTAAATCCCACATTATTTCAAAGCTGAATAAGAAACTCAAACATCAGAATCAGAGTTTCATGCCAAATATAGTAAACTATAAAAGTTTTGGTGGATTGTAGCGTAAGCTAAATCACATAGTTCAACACTAGGGCAACACGTTGCAAAGGTGGGTAAAGTTCTGTTCACTATTCTTAGTATTACCCATAATGTAAAACCCATCTCCTTATTTAAGTAATGTATTATTACTATTATTACGGCAACTCCAGGGAGTCATTAGACTCATCGAGGGAGGCCCCAAATCATATTCATCACAACTATTCGACATTCATACAGTATCTATCATATCTCGCCTTAAACTCATTCACTGTCACAGCATCCACCACAGACTCAGGGAGCGCATTCCACTCATTCACTACTCTAAAAGTAAAGAACCCAGCTCTAACACCTATACTAACCACACTTTTGCCCAGTTTCCATGGATGTCCCCTAGTCCTCCCACAACCAGCCCTGTTCTCAAAAATATCCTCTGAATTAATTTTATAGAAACCCTTCAGTAATTTGAATGTCTCAATCATATCTCCCCTCCTCCGCCTATCAACCAATTTTTGCAACCCACAAATCCACAACCTGTTCTCATAAGGTTCATTCCACAGACCTGCTATCATCTTGGTCACTCGCCTCTGGATCCTCTCCACCTCCTCCCGATCAAGAAGAAACCTAGGTGACCAAATCTGAGCACAGTAGTCGAGATGGGGTCTTATCAAGGCTCGATACAGAGGAACAATAACCTGCTTGTCTCTGCATGTCAACGTATTCTTCAGCAACCAAGTGATTTGATGAGCTGATTTGGCCACTTTTGCAATGTGTCCCCTAAATTTCAATTCCTTATCCACCAACACTCCTAAATCTCGTGCCTCATCAATTTCCTGGAGCACGGTTCCACCAATGCAGTAAACTGCCGCCAATCTTTTCACCCCAAAATGCATAACCTTACATTTTGCCACATTAAATTGACATCCATTCTCCTTAGCCCAGACTCCAATCTATCCAAATCATCCTGCAAAATTTTGACGTCATCTGCATTCACTATTGCCCTACCCAACTTCGCATCATCCGCAAACAAATGAACTGTTCCTCTCAGATCCTTTCCTATATCATTTATGAACAAATTAAACAGCAGTGGTCCAAGAACAGATCCTTGTGGCACACCACTAGTCACAGGCCGTCTTGTGGACTCTACTTCTGAGTAAACCACTCTCTGATATCTCTCCGTCAACCACCCTCCTATCCATCTCACCAACCCTATGTCCATTCCCATATGCTGCAATTTACTGATTAGAATTCCATGTGGTATCCTGTCAAAGGCCTTAGCAAAGTCCAGTAGAATCACTGTAAACCCATTACCCTTATCCAGTTCAGCTGTCACTGTGTTATAATACGTGAGCAAGTTACTGAGGCATGACCTACCCTTCACAAAACCATGCTATCCCCGATACAGTATCCCATTTTCTTCTACCCAATCTTGTATTTTCCTCTTGACTATTTTCTCTAAGACCTTGATAATGATTCCTGTTATGCTGATTGGCCGGTAATTTTCAACAGCAGCCTTGGAACCACCTTTGTGCAGCAGAACTATTTACCCCTCTTTCCACCCCCTTGGGACTGACCTAGTCCTGAGGCTTAAATTAAACAAAATGGTCAAGGGCACTGACAATTCTTTAGCCGCTTCACGTACGACACGAGCTGGTATACCATCCAATCCCACAGATGTATTGACTTTGAGGTTCTGTAATAGACTAGTTACCTCTACTTCATTCATCACAATTCCAGTATAAGCTGTTGGTTCTTCCATTCCTGCAAAGTCACCACCTGGATGATATACTCTTGCAAAGTGCTCGCTCAGTAATTCCACAATATCGACTGATTCGGTTACCTCCCTGCCCTCAGCATTTTTTAAGATCATTCTACCATGAGCATTTTCCCTTTTACTTGCAACATATTGAAAAAACTGTTCGGGATTCTCTTCAGCCTGCGTGGCCAATTTCCTTTCGTAATCTGCTTTTGCTTTTCTTACCACCCTTGTTACCATCCTGGCCTGAGCTTTATACTGTTCCTGCGCCTGATGGTCACCCTTCTCCTTAAATTCCCACCACAATTGTTTCTTTTTTTGCAGCTCAAGCTTAATAGTGTTATTCATCCATTTAACCCCTACTTGATTTATTATTCGGACTCTTGGTATACAGTCAACCATTGCCTCCTGCAAACAGTTCTTAACCACCTCCCATGCACTATCAACATCCAACCCTTGCAGTTTCACATACCATGGCATTGAGCCAAGCACACACCTAAGCTTGTCATACTTTCCAGCCCGGTAATTCCACATGTACCCTGTCTTAATTGTAAATTCGACTGGGTGCACCTTTTTGACAACTCGTATAGCAAAGTACATAAGTTCTTTTTGCTATAACGTCAGTATTACCTGGTCTACCTGCTCACTGATGAGACCTCAATAAAGGTTGAAACTGGTCTGGGTAGTGACCTTCCACCATAATGTATAACATTATACATCTCCTAGGACAGTAGTGGCAAACCTTTTTATGTGCTTGTGCCAAAAATTTACCAATCGAGTTGCTGACGTGCCGTGCAGTTCTTAATAGGGGAAAAATTAATAGAAAATTAATCTAATTTAATTTATTTATTTATAAATTTTACAAATAATATTATATTTTATTTAAAATATTTATTTATATATAAATTTATAATATTATTCAGCATAAAATTGATTATTGTATTATTAAATTGATTTTAATGATGTTGGTTTGGAAAAAAAAAAAAAAAAAAACGGTAGTGAGAAAAATATTTATGCATTGTAACTCACCATAGATGTCAGCTGAGCAGGGGGAAGCAGTAGAAGGATGTCAACTTGTCGGCGAAACGCTGACCGTATTTACTTGAAAATAACTCGTCCCGACGTAAAACTGGCACCTCTGATTTTACTTTATGAAAAACGACATTAAAAAGTTTTGCATATACCTCGTACACGAAAATGTTTAAACATGATCACGTCAAGGCGAAAGTAACACGCTCTCCGCAGATAACAACACGCCCTCCCCAACGGCCATTATACTGCAAATGCAAAAAAAGTAGTTTTATTGTATCCCTGAATAAGGTACAGAGCCTTTTGCAGTCTGTGTAATATATTTCTCAACAAATTACAGACAGCTGGAATGAAAATGGCACTAACTAATGAATCACATGTCCCCTCTCACAGAAACTATGCTGTAAAGATTCAAGCAAAACCATATTTTGCACCAAAACACAGTATCTAACTAAAAACTATTGTCCAATTTTTCAATTACATGAAATAAGTGTTTGTTTTAAAAAAAAAAAAAAAAATCAGCTAACACCTTTTTATTCCCGTATACGGGGAGTAGGCGAGGCCATTTAGCCCTATCTAACTTTTGGAGACTGAGTGGGCAGTTCAATCTCCACTGGTACCAATCAGAGATAGATGGTCCAAGGCTATCACTAATTAAGCAGTACACAGTGAAGAGAGACGGCTCAAATGTGCCGCCATCTCGTGGTCCCTAACCCTAACACAATATATTTAATGTCTGAAATAATGTGGGTTCTACAGTCGATTTTCTTGAGTTTACAGGACGAAAAACCCGCTTGCCCATTCCAGAGATCGACTAACTCGGGAACCAGTCGAAAAAAGGCTTAGAAAAATTTCCTCTTGTCGCCGACTAGACTCGAAACCAAGTGCCGTGGTGTGTAAACACCACATCCACTGAGCTACACAGAACAGCCAGAAATAAAATTCAACCAAGGGTTGAACCTTTGTGTGAGTTGAGCCTGCCAGTAAGGAGAAGTTCCGTGAGAACGATAAACGACACCCCGTCGTGAACGTGTTAAAACAAAGAAACATGTTGTGAATGTTGTTATAACAGTTTCAGATGTTATGGAATTTCGTTGAAGAGAATTAGCATTTCAACTCAACAATTGTGGGTTGCCCTTGTTTTTAGGTCACGCGATCTTTTATTAATACCGCACCAATCATATGCACGTCGTCATAGCTGCTCTCTGGTATAAAACAAAATTTAACTTGTATGTATTGTAACAATTATAAAAAAAAAGGTTGAATAATTTATAAGCATATAAAAGGATATCACCTGTAAATTGTTGACATGCCAGCAAAATTCTCGGATGTGCCACCTCTGGCATGCGTCCCATAGGTTCACCATATATGTCCTAGGAGGTGGGTTTTACATTATGAGTAATACTAAGAATAGTGATCAGAACTTTACCCACCTTTGCAATGAGTTGCCCTAGTGTTGAACTACGTGCTTTAGCTTACGCTACAATCCTCTGAAACTTTTATAGTTTACTATATTCGGCATGAAACTCTTTGATTCCAATCTTTGAGTTTCTTATTCGACTTTGAAATAATGTGGGATTTAATATCCCCGTAATTTAAATAAAACTCTAGAGAGTTTTTTTAGATATGTGGCAAGTAGAAGGAAGAATGATCATGGTAAGATGAAGTTAAGGGATGAAAGTGGTAGAATGGTAACTGCTGCAGAAGAGATTGTTGAGGTATTAAGTGATCGACTTTTTAGGGTGTTTCATCCTGATCAGGGTGGAATCATGAGGAAATTAAGTGTAGAGGACATAGGAGGGGATAGCTTAATTGCGAGTGAGCAGGTGTTTGAGGAAATAAATAACTTTGATGTCAATAAGGCAATACGATTTGATGACATATCAGCAGAAATCTTAAGGGAATGGTCCAGGGAATTGGCAGTAACATTGGCATGTCTGTTTAATAACAGTCTTACAACAGCACAGGTTCCAAGGGAGTGGAAGGAGGGTAAAATTGCTCCATTGCATAAAGGTGGTGATAAGGCTGTAGCTTCAAATTATAGGTTCTGTATATCTGGAGTTGTGTTGAGGGTCCTGGAGAGATTGGTGAGAAGTAGGATACAGAAATGGGTTGATAACAGCAGTATTCTCTGTGGTTATCACCATGGGTTTGTTAAGGGGGAGATCATGTTTCACTAACTTACTTATGCACTATAACAAGGTGACAAATGCCTTGGACAGGGAAGATACATATACAGTGGCGTACTTAGATTTTGCAAAGGCAAGGCGTTTGATAGACTGTCACACGACAAGCTCTTAAATAAATTGAAACAGATGGAATTGGATAACAGACTTCTTAGTTGGATCAGTGACTGGCTGTCGGATAGGTATCAGAAAGTTGTATATGGGGGTGTGGTATCCCAAAACAGAAACATCACTAGTGGTGTGCTGCAGGGATCAGTTTTGGGGCCATTGTTGTTCAGTTTGTATGTTAATGATATTGGGTTGGGATTAACTAGTAACCAGCTGTTTGCAGATGATGCAAAATTGGGGACAGCCATGCAGTGTCAAGCAGATGTCACTGCCTTACAAGAGGACTTGAATAGATTGCATGAATGGGCAGGTAACTGAAACTGTCAGTTCAATGTTGCAAAGTGTAAGGTTTTTAGATTTGGTAAGCAGCAATGGAATGCAAAGTATATACTTGGTAGGGAAACTTTAAAGGAAGTAAAGGAGATAAGAGATCTAGGAGTGATGTGGACAAGGACCTGAAATTCAGGGGCCACATTGCACAAGTTGTGAAAACATCACATCGAATACTGGCAATAATGCAGAAGCCCTGACATGCAGAAATAGAGAGGTTATGATTCCATTGTATAAGGCTTTGATCAGGCCTCATATGGATTATTTTGCACAGATTTGGTCACTGGGTTTTCATGTTGATGAGGATATGTTGGAAAAGGTCCAGAGGAGATTCACAAAGGTAAAGGTAGTCAGTGGTGTTTGAAATGTGGAATACAAGGACAATGTAAGTTGCAGAGCCTTGTGAATAAGAGGAAGAGGAGGGGATATGACTGAGACATATACACTAGTCAGGGATTGTTATCGGGTCGAGATGGAAGAGATTTTTCATAGAATGGTAGAGGAGAGTAGAACAAAAGGCCATTGCTGGAAACTGTATAAGAAGGGTGTGAACAGAGGAGTGAGGAGTAGGTTCTTTGCATGGAGAGTGGTGGGTGAGCAGAATGCATTGCTTGAGTGTGTTGTGGGTGTAGACACGTTGAATCAGTTTAAAGCACAGTTGGATGAGCATTGTGTGCAATAGTGTGTGCAAAACTGACCTCCCATGATGAGTCTCTGACTCCATGGAGGTCAAATGTTAATAATAGTAATTTCTTGGCATATTTATTTTATAGTATAACCAAGTGAAAAAACTTGCAACAATTGGCATTTTTTTATATAAAACCAAATTATTTGGCTATGACAGGCATCGAACCTCACTGGAAGACAAGGAAGAAGTTGATATAAGTTTGTTTTCAGGTTTTTTCTGAAATTTTTCGATATACATTTGTATTGTAACATTAATAAACTGACAATGGTAATTGAAAACTGTCAGAAAACCAGTTATTATTTTAACTGTCAGAAAACCTTACTATTTTATGACAATTAAATATTTTATTTTATATAATATTTAATTGTCATTAAAGATTTTATCATTACCCCCCCCCCCAACCAACCATGACATCTATGGATGTCCAGCTAAATCTGGATACGATTCTGTAACAACCGTTGAATAACATGGATAAGAAGTGCAATTTGGTCTCACTATTTCATCCACCTCAGCTGGTAGGGAGGTTAAGCAGAGTATTCAGTATACAAATAATAAACTTTACAACAATTAATTATGACATACATATCTATTAGTGAGTGAAAACAAAATTTTGAAAAAATAAGCCACAACCTACTCATGATGCTTGTACCTGAGGTAGCTGTTCCATTTCTACTGCTTGACTGTGATGGCAGTTCTCTACTATTTTGATGGTACCTGAATATAAACATAAGAATGTGTAATAAATCCATGCTAATCATAAAATATGAGCATTATAAATAAAGTATACTGTAGAGTATAGTCTTTAGATGTAATAGATATTTTTGCATTGCATGACTATCGAATATTTTTTCATTACCCAATGCCTATATTACATCCAATAGTATTGGACATAATATATGCAAAAAAAAACATTTACATGTTCAAAGATCTGTTAGCAGTGTTTCACAACTTATGATGTATCCACTTTGCATTTTTTCATTGTACACATTTACCTAACTACCAGCAATAAGAGGATAAAAATACAATAAATAAATAAGGCTAATCTTTACTGAATATTTTTGCATGCTGGAGGATGGAGCATCTAAATGTTGAAAGTATCACAAAATCATTATTTCTATACATCAACTGTCTACATTACTTCCATAATCCTCTGTGCTGTCCTCACAATTTTAGAACTATTTCCCTAAAATTTTAGGTCCTTGACCCTCAAAGATATCCCTGCAAATGCCTTCTGAATTTTAAAACCTTACATTTTGCAACATTGAACTGGCAACCCACTCACTTTCCAATTTAAGTTTTCTTGCAAACTTACAGCACCTGCTCTACTCATACACTATTTGGAAAGAAGTTAACAGACACCCCCCCCCCCCAATGGGCAAGGTGCATCATGCCATGTTACGAGTCACATGTTTGTAGCTGGTGTAAATTAGAGGAATATGATGCTCCCAAGTCAGTGCAACTGTGTCTGGGTGAAATGGCTGTGAGAAGAGAACTGACAGAATTTGAAAGAGGCACTGTGATAGGATGCCATGTTGAAGGCCTATCTTCGTGGCAAATTGTTGACAAACTGGGCCATCCCAGGTCAACAATAGACTCTAGAAAGTAGATAGCAGATAGTAGACTCTAGAAAAGAGATAGTAGACTTAGAAAGGATAATATGTAAAACTGCCTTTCATCGGCCGACACGAATTTGGAGTTCCCGGCATCGACTGGAACATGACTCTGTACAAAAACATTCAGAACTGAGGCTCACAACATGAATTTCCATGGTAGGACTACAATAAGCAAGCCCTGCATTACCCGAACCAACATGCAGCATCATTGTCATCAGTGCAAAGAGATGTGTATAGTGGGACATGGAAGCTTGAAAAGCTGTTTTATGGAGTGACGAATCACACTACAGCACTCCTCCTGCCTTTCTGCCCTGTCTGTCCTCATGAACATCATATCTCTCCATTTCTATTCCTGTCAGGTTGCAATCCTCATCCAAGCATGTCTTACTTACTCCAACAATTTTTAAGTGAATGAAGTTGATAAATGCAACAGTTTCATTCCCTTTATGTTGACTATTTCTTGCACTTATGACAAACATAATAGTTCATTTCCAGTTCTATATGTCCCATGAACACCACTTCTTGGATGTGACTTCTCCATAACGTTCCATGATCATTCCTCTCTATCACCGCCAATCCTACAATTCATTTCAGACCTACTCACCTCATAAACCAGGCCATTTCAATTTTTTCTTGTCTACTCACATGTTGACTTCTAAATCCAGCATGCACACTTCACATTCAGTGTCCCCCAGTGCAGCCTGTACCCCCATTTCCCTATGTTATCTTCCTATCCTCTCATTCTCTTCATTCACACTACCCTCTCCATTTGCAAGCTCTTCTACCTTACATCCCTGCTCTTCCACATAACCACTTACTTCCTCAGATCTTCTATTCACTGCAGTGATTACTCTCCCTTTCAGTAACAGTCTTTCCAACTGACCCACAACAAAACCATCCCACACTTTCACAAAATGCACTCCTTTCTCCTCACTGCTTGCATATAATTTAAGATCTTCACTTGCCACCTAATTCATCATTGTCATACCTGAGCAACATATTGATTACTTTTCCTACCATGTTGTTATCTTTTACTTTCCTCAACAATCTCATGATATCCAACATCACATTCTCCTGATTCTTAACCAAATCATTCATTTCGACTACCACTATCAGTCAACTCTTTTGCTCACTTATTCCTCCTATCCAATGCTTCAATCAAACTGCTCATTCAACCTCCAGGAAAACAAACCTTATGCACCTTCTCATTCAACACATCTCTAATAATTGAATCCCCATACAGAACTACTCTCAAATCATTCCTTACCACTTTCACATAGCCATCTTTCATTCCATTGTTCTTCACCCTTACAGAAATATCTATAATTATCCTCATTTCACTCTGCATAAGTACACAAAACTGCAAGGGCTGGATGTTGATAGTGCATGGGAGGCGGTTAAGAAGTGTTTGCAGGAGGCAATGGCTGACTGTATACCTAGAGTCCAAATAATAAATCAAGTAGGGGTTAAATGGATGAATAACACCATTAAGCTTGAGCTTCAAAAAAAGAAACAACTGTGAAGGGAATTTAAGGAGAAAGGTGACTGGCAGGCACATGAACGGTATAAAGTGCAGGCCAGAAGGGTAATGAGTGTGGTAAGAAAAGCAAAAGTGGATTATGAAAGAACATTAGCCATGCAGGCTAAAGAGAATCCCAAACAGTTTTTTCGATATGTTGCAAGTAAAAGAAAAAATGTATATGGCAGAATGATTTTAAATAATGCCGATGGTAGGGAGGTAACCGAATCAGTTGATATAGTGGAATTGCTGAGCAAGCACTTTGCAAGAGTATATCATCCAGGTGGTGACATTGCAGGAATGAATGAAAAAAATAGCTTATATGGGAATTGTGGTGAATGAAGTGGAGGTGAATAGTCTATTACAAAACCTCAATGTCAATACATCTGTGGGATTGGACGGTATACCAGCTCATATCGTACGTGAAGCGGCTAAAGAATTGTCAGTACCCTTGACCATTTTGTTTAATTTGAGTCTCAGGTCTGGTTTAGTCTTGAAGGGGTAGAAAGAGGGGAAAATAGTTCCACTGCATAAAGGAGGATCCAAGACTACTGTTGCAAATTACTGACCGATCAGCATATCAGGAGTCGTTGTCAAGGTCTTGAAGAAAGTAGTCAAGGGAAAAATACAGGAATGGATTGATGAAAATGAGATCCTGTATGGGGGATAGCATAGTTTTGTGAAGGGTAGATCATGCCTCAGAAACTTGCTCAGGTTTTATAACACAGTGATGACTGAACTGGATAAGGGTAATGGGTTTACAGTTATACTGATGGACCTGGCTAAGGCCTTTGACAGGATACCACATGGAAGTCTAATCCGTAAACTGCAATATATGAGAATGGATATAAGGTTGGTGAGATGGATAGGAGGGTGGTTGATGAAGAGATATCAGAGAGTGGTTTATTCAGGAGTAGAGTCCAAAAGACGGCCTGTGACTAGTGGTGTGCTGCAGGGTTCTGTTCTTGGACCACTACTGTTCGATTTGTTCATTAACAATATAGGAAGAATCTGAGAGGAAGTGTTCATTTGTTTGCTGATGATACAAAGTTGGGTAGAGCAATAGTGAGTGCACAGGATGTCAAAATTTTGCAGGATGATTTGGATAGTTTGGAGGACTGGGCTAAGGAGAATGGATGTCAATTTAATGTGGCAAATGCATTTTGGGGTGAAAAGATTAGCAGCAGTATATCATATTGGTGGAACTATACTCCAGGAGATTGATGAGGCCAGGGATTTGGGAGTATTGGTGGATAGGGAGTTGAAGTTTAGGGGGGGGGGGGCACATCGCAAAAGTGGCTAAATCAGCTCATCAAATCACTTGGTTGCTTAAAAATACTTTAACAAGCAGAGACAAACAGGTTATTGTTCCTCTGTATCTAGCTTTGATAAGACCCCACTTAGACTACTGTGCCCAGATATGGGCCAGGGTTTCTTCTTGATGGGGAAGAGGTGGAGAGGATTCAGAGACGAGTGACCAAGATGATAGTAGGTCTATGGAATGAACCTTATGAGAACAGGTTCAAGATTTGTGGGTTGCAGAAATTGGTTGATAGGCAGAAAAGGGGTGATATGATTGAGACATTCAAGTTACTGAAGGGTTTCTATAAGATTAATTCAGAAGATATTTTTGAGAATAGGACTAGTGGTGGGAGGACTAGGGACATATATGGAAGCTGGGCAAGAGTGTGGTTACTGAGGGTGTTAGAACTAGGTTTTTTACTTGGAGAGCGGTGAATGAGTGGAGTAAGCTGCCAGAGTCTGTTGTGGGTGCAATGACTGTGAATGAGTTTAAAGCAAGGTATGATAGATACTGTGTGAATGTCGAATAGTTGTTCTTGACATGATGTTAGGGCCTCCCTCGATGAGTCTGTGAACTCCTTAGAGTTGCCCATAATAATAATAATAATAATAAACAACACACATTCTCCAACAACCACTATACTGCAGATGCAAGAAAAGCAAGTAGTTTTATTGTATCACTGAATAAGGTATGGAATCATTTGCAGTCTGTGTAATATATTTCTCAACAAATAGTTCAATTGGAGACAACTGGGATAAAAACAGCACTAACTAATGAATCACATGTCCCCTCCCACAGAAACTATGCTGTGCAGACTCAAGTGAAACCATATGTTGCACTGGCAAACACAGTATCTAACTAAAAACTATTGTCCAATTTTCGATGTCATTAAGACATCACAAAAGGGGAAGTGGCACGCAAACAACCAGCAATAAAATTCAACTGGGGGGTTGAAACTTTGGGCGAGTTAGCCCAGTAATGAGAAGTTCTGTCGGAATGATAAACGGGCAAAACACCGCCCTGTCGTGAACGTGTTAAAAGAAAGAAGTATATAGTGAATGTTGTTATGGCAGTTTTAGATATTATGGAATTCGGTTGATGAGAATTAGCATTTCAACTCAACAACTGTCGGCTTGCCTTTGTTGGTTGATAGCACGATCTTTTGTTAATACCGCACCAATCATATGCACATCTCTTCATAAGCTGCTCTATCTCTATTTCTACTGGCCTACCATTGCTGTGTTTTGCACTCTGCTTTCAGTTCTCATTAGTCATTTGTGAAGGATTGTTCATTAAGTATCTCAAATCTTGTAAATTACTGGTAATTTTTGCTTGAAATAATGGGAAAGGAGGTGATGCTATTTGGGTAGATGACTTTGATGATGCATACAAGGAAACTGCTCTCAAGGCAGAAGTAGCAATAGCGAATAGGAAATTCTTGGTAAGTCATACCTATTTTCAGTTTTTTCCTGAAAACTTTAGTTTCTGAAAATCCTGGTATATATCTTGCATCATGATTTTTTAGCTTTAATTTTGGGAAAAAGTGCGAGTTATATTTGAGTAAATCCGGTAAATCCAAGTGATTGATTACTACAGTCTCCACGATCACCATATCAATCATCAAAATACCATAATTTATGAAAATTAAGTGCCAGTGGTTACTCTTTTTTTTTAACCTTTTTTTTTTGTTTCCTATTATAAATTTAGTACCATGATTGGGCCGCACGATCCCTGCTCAAGAGACCAAAGATAGCACTTTTCAAAGCAAGGGTATTTTCATCACACCAGGTGATGAAAATCATCTCCCATCTAAAGACATTTACAAATATTCATGTCAACAAGATGCTATCTACTCAACCCAACCAACCAAGCCAGTCAACTTGAAACTGTGTAGCTCATTTCATCTCAATAATGCCTTTTGATTGGAAAGACCAGGATATTATTATTATTATTATTAAACAAGACCTCATGGAGTCAAAGACTCATCTAGGAGGTCCTTTTATCTCACACACATCTCATCATACCGGGTCTTAAACACATTCAAACTCCCTGCAGACACCACACTCTCAGGCAAGGCATTCCAATCATTCACAACTCTGCACGAAAAAAACCTGCCTCTCACTCCCCTACTCACACCCTCTTTATACAGTTTCCAGGGATGACCTCTGGTTCTCCCCTGATCTCCCACTATTCGCTGTAGAACTTCTCCACCATTGATCCTATAGCAACCCCTTACCAACTTGTAGGTCTCTATCATATCTCCCCTCTTCCTTCTCTCCACTAGTCTCTGCAAATTACATCTTTTCAATCTTTCCTCATACTCGACATTCCAGAGGTCAGAAACTACCTTAGTCAGTCGCCTTTGGACCCTTTCCAACATCTCTTCATCCTTCTGAAAACCAGGTGACCAAATCTGGGCACAATAGTCCATGTGTGGCCTAATCAAAGCCTTATACAATGGAACAAGAATCTCCCTACTTCTACATGTCAGTGTCCTCCTCATCATTCCCAGAAGTCTTTGTGTTGTCTTCACAATTTTGGCGATGTGACCCCTAAATTTTAGATCCTTATCCACTATCACTCCCAGATCTCTTATTTCCTCTACTTCCAACAATATATTTTCACCAAGCATAAATTCTGCATCCCATCTTTGTTTTCCAAATTTTAAAACCTTACATTTTGCAACATTGAACTCACATCCCCATTTGCTTGCCCAATCACTCAATTTATTCAAGTCTTCTTGCAAGGCCACAACATCTTCACTACTCTTTATGGTTCGTCCCAACTTTGCATCATCTGCAAACAACTGAATATCTCCATCCAAATCTTCGCCAATATCATTAATATACAAGTTAAATAGTAATGGCCCTAAAACAGATCCCTGAGGCACTCCACTAGTGACTTTCCTTTTCCTGGATATTGCACCCCCATACACAACTTGTTGATACCTATCAGATAGCCAGTCTCCAATCCAATGCACTAATCTAATATCCAACCCCATCTGCTCTAGTTTGACTGTCAACTTATCATGAGGCACTCTATCAAAAGCTTTTGCGAAATCCAAGTATATTACTGTGTATCCTTCTCCTCTGTCCAAGGAAGCAGTCACTTTATTGTAATAAGTAAGTAGATTACTAAAACACGACCTCCCTTTAGCAAATCCATGCTGTCCATCAAAGATTATACCATTGTTGTCAACCCAACTCTGGATCCTAGTTCTCACAAGCTTCTCCAACAACTTAACCACAACACCTGACACACAGATAGGCCTATAGTTTGATGCTTGAGTTCGATCACCTCCAACTCTGCACGAAAAAAACCTGAATATGAATATGAATCCCACCTGGAACATGAAGAACCCTTATAAGATCTCTTCGAAAGTAGATGAGTTGGTTTGTCTCATACAGAAGCTGCAGAGTTTTTTCCACCATCCAAGAAACAGACTAACCAGTCAAAGGATAGATGTTGCAATAAACACAAACTACACTGCTTGGAAAGAAGTCAACAGACACCACAGTGTGAGGAACAACCAGCCATAATGGCCACCTTAATAAGATGTAAGACCTCCTTTCACTGAAATGACTACAGCACTCCTATGGGGCATATGATAGGTCAATGGGAATTTTGGATCATTCTTCCTGTAGGCATGTAAAGGTCCTGGACTGGGGTGGGACAGATGCCCCTTGACCTCACCAAGCACTCCAATTCAAGCCAAAGGTGTTTGGTAGGGTTGGGATCAGGACTCTGTGGAGGCCAGTCAAGTGTAATGATGTTCATGTCCACAAACTACGCAGTTACAGCAGCAGCCTTATGTGGTGCATCGTCGGGCTGAAAGAGACAATGGTCAGTTCCATAGAAATTCTGCAAAGTAGGAAGCACTGCATTGTCCATAATGAGTGGAAAGGCTTGTGTGTTGGAAGTACATGTTGGTTTATTTAACAATATTGATTACAACACAGAATGATAAGAGAATAATTAATATTTATCGACTTATTTTCTGATATTTTGCTGGTATTATATCCAGCATCTTCAGAGCCAAAGAACAGTTTTTTACAGGACACAAAACAACAATTTGGTATAACAGTGGGACTAGTTTAAAAATTACAAAGTTATGTCCTCAACTTAACATATGAAAACAAAATGCAATTTTTGTTTTGAACAAAGGAAACAGTTAAACTCAAACTTTTTCATGTTAAAATACCCAGAATATATGGAGAACCAAAAATTCACAAATAAGGTACACCCCTACACTCCACTGTGGATAGTATAAATAGTCCCACATACAAACTTGCTAAACATTTAGCTAAATTATTAGTTCCCCCCCACCTCAGGAATAATTTTCCCTCCTTTGTTAAAAATTCTGTTCACCTAAAAAGTATATTAGAAAACTATATATTAAAAAGTTCATATGTAATGATTAGTTTGAATATTACTTCACTCTCTCTCCCAATGTACCGTCAATTGAAAAGTCACATCTTAGTGGATTTTAGGGTGTTGGCTATTTAAATGCACTAAAAATGTATCCAGTGCGCCTGGATCATGTGGCCAAATAGCACACACATCATCAACATAGGGTGGCCAAACCAATGGTTTGAGAGTGGCTGTATTCATATCTAGGTTTCACAAGTGTTCTATGTAGAAATTGGCCCTTCTCCCCCTTCAGCCTAACCCCTCCAGATATATTTGAATTATTTAAATTTATAGTATATGCAGGTTATCTGCATGGAAAGTGAAGATATGCAAACAACTAGATGGAACATCAATGGTCTCCCTCCCCCTTTCCAAGGATAGCCCCTAGTTCTCTCACCACCAGACCTGTTCTGAAAAATTTCTTCTGTATAAATCTCACTCCTTTTTCAATTTTCCAATTTCTGTAACCCTGTCTTCATAAGATTCACATTCCATAGACCTGCTTCTGTCTTAGTCACTTGCCTCTGGATCTTCTCTATCTCTTCCTCATACCCAAGAAATCCAGGTGACAAGATCTGTGCACTAGTCAAGATGGGGGGGGGGGGTCTTAATGAGGCTCTATAAAGAGGTATAATAACCTGCTTGTCTCTGCTCATCAGGGGTGTTCTTCAGTAACCAAATCCATGACTTCATCAATTTCCTGAAGTACAATTGCATCAGTGTGGTACACAGCTGGTAATCTTATCATCCCAAAATGCATATCCTTACACTTTGCCACATTAAACTGACATCCATTCTCCTTTGCCCATACTGCCAGTCTATCTAAACTATCCTGCAAAATGTTAACATGATCTTTATTAATTACTGCTCTACTGAATTTTGCATCATCAGCAAACAAATTGTGAAAGTCACACAGAGATTTGTTATCATAACAAGAAGAAGAGTACTGGTAAGTCAGGATATGGATAAGATGATATTACTAGACCACTATGTGAAGATCTGGTCACCTGGATATATATATATATATGTGTGTGTGTGTGTGTGTGTGTGTGTGTGTGTGTGTGTGTGTGTGTGTGTGAAAACACTGAGAAGGTTTAGAAGTTAATAAATTTAGTTTAATCCTTTATCCAAGTGTGAGCAAACAAAGTTTGCACCTGAAAGTATCTTCAGGACTGGGGTAAGGTAGTGCAACACCAGGACGACTCCTTGCAAAGGTGGAGCAAGCTACTAACACTCCTATCTCAGTATCTCCTTGCGGATATGTCTAATGTTATGCATTAAGGGAAGGGCCACTACCCAGACTAGTTTCGACCTTTATTGAGGTCTCTTCAGTGGGAGCCAGGCCCACCTCAATAAAGGTCGAAACTAGTCTGGGTAGTGGCCCTTCCCTTAATGCATAACATTAAGGTAGTGCAACACCAGGACGACTCCTTGCAAAGGTGGAGCAAGCTACTAACACTCCTATCTCAGTATCTCCCATAATGCAAAACACATCTCCTTGCGGATATGTCTAATGTTATGCATTAAGGGAAGGGCCACTACCCAGACTAGTTTTGACCTTTATTGAGGTCTCGAGGTAGAGATGGGAGTGATGGGAGATGGTAGAGATGGGAGTCTCTTCAGTGAGAGGTCGAAACTAGTCTGGGTAGTGGCCCTTCCCTTAATGCATAACATTAGACATATCCACAAGGAGATGTGTTTTGCATTATGGGAGACACTGAGATAGGAGTGTTAGTAGCTTGCTCCACCTTTGCAAGGAGTCGTCCTGGTGTTGCACTACCTTACCCCAGTCCTGAAGATACTTTCAGGCACAAACTTTGTTTGCTCACACTTGGATAAAGGATTAAACTAAATTTATTATATTCTAACCAAGTGAAAAATAAACTTTCAACAAGGTTTAGAGGTGAATGACTAAGACAGTCACAGATTGAAGGATATGGAGAGTGGTCGGTGAGTGGAATGCATTGCCTGAGTATGTTGTGAATGCTTAGAGCATAAATAAGTTTAAGCTTGGTATGACAATATGTTACAGTCAGGAGATATTTTCCATAAGCCTGTGGCTTTTGTAATATATGTATACTTATTTCACATTATAATGTAATATAGCCTATATTTCTTATATAATGTATGTAAGTGTTAATGGTATAAACCTCCCTCCCTCGAGTCCAGGAGAGTTGATATAATAATAATATTGGCTATGGGGATAGGCCAAAGGAATGTGACAAGTCAGGATAAGGATGAGATGGTATTACTAGACTATTATGTGAAGATCTGGTCATCTATATATATATATATGTGTGTGTGTGTGTGTGTGTGTGTGTGTGTGTGCGTGCGAAAACACTGGAGAAGATTTAGAGGTGAGTGACTAAGATAGTCTCAGACTGAAGACTATTTATTGGTTATGAAGACAGACAAAAGGAATGTGGTTTACAGAGCTTAGCAGTAGGAGACAGTGAGGTGATATCTGATACCATTAAGTTTTAGTCTATGAACTTATAATTGAGATGAACTGGTGAGTGAAGCAGATATAGGGGAAAGCAGGTGGTCAGCTTTGATGAACATATTCATCATTGGGGGTGCACAATGTTCAAAGTGTGATATAAGAAGTATAACATGTTGAGAGGCTTATACGCTGGTTAGACATAATAACTAATATTTAAGGAATTGACAGCGTATACTGGAAATATAGATTAAATAAACTTTAATATACACTTTCCGATATTTCGGCGAACGTTACGTTGCCATCTTCTTGGGAACTTACTAAAAAGACACGTGCACACAAGTACTAATACAACAAATGAGACTGAGGCTAGGACGCTAGCGTTTTCCTAAAGTCCTGATGGTGCCCCCTGGTGGGCTATATTGGTAGTTCTTGGCCTTTGGGCTGAAGTTCTTTTGATAAAAGTTTCCCAAATTTGGGGCAGTTTCATGCATCCAAATTTGTTGAGGTTTGGCATGTTCCTAAGGGCCGAGGCTGATTCCATGAATAGTCTTTCATACTTGAACTTGCTGCGGTGTATTACTGTGGCTTTCTTCCATCTTATTCTGTGGCGAGTATCCAGAGCGTGGTCTGCAAGCCCAGAGTGGCTGTACTGGTGAAATCGGATGTAATCCTTGTGTTCTGAGATTCTGATATTTGCTGTCCTGCCTGTTTGGCCAAAGTAGGACAGTTTACAGCTGCAAGGGACCTGGTATACACCAGGTAGGTCTAGGGGAAGTGGTTGGTCTTTGGTGGAGCGGATAAGGGATGCCAGTTTTCTATGTGGTCTGTAACAAGTGGTCAAGTCATGTTTTTTTAAGATTTTATTGATTTTTTCTGAGGTGCCTCTGATGTAGGGAATAGTGATGGATTTAGAGTAATCTTTTTTGTGAGGGGGAGGGGGTGGTGGGTTGTGGATAACTGGGTTAAGTATTTTTTGGATTTTTTGGAGGGGGTAGCCGTTGGCTGAGAAAGTGTCACGGATGTGATTTAGTTCAGTGGTTAGGGCTTGATTATTAGAACAGATTATTTTTGCCCTGTTGAATAATGTTTTAATAACTCCATATTGTTGTGAGGGGGGGGGGGTGGGATTGTTGGTGAATGTATCTGCCTGTATGGGTGGGTTTTCTATAAACTGAGAAAACCAAGGTTCCATCAGGTTGGCGGGTGACTAGTGTGTCTAGGAAGGGGAGGTTATTGTTTTCCTCTTTTTCCAGGGTGAATTTGATTCTAGGGTGTTGGTTGTTCAAGTGTGTTAGGAAGGAGAGGAGTGAATCCGGGCCATGTGGCCAAATAGCGAAAACATCATCAACATAGCGAAGCCATATGGTAGGTTTTTGTGGGGCTGAGTTTAAGGCTTTCTCTTCAAACATCTCCATGAAGAAGTTGGCCAAGGGTGGGGAAAGTGGTGAACCCATGGCTGTCCCCTCTATCTGTTTGTAGAATTTTTCCTGCCAAACGAAATAGCCTGAGTTCATTGTAAACTGAAATAGGGCTGAGATATCGGGAGGAAATTTAGCTTGGATTAGCTCTAAGGTTTCTTTGAGAGGGACATTCGTGAATAGGGAGGAGACATCAAAACTGACCATTATGTCATTGTGTTGGAGTGTAAGGTTTCCTATACTGGCTTTGAAGTGGGCTGAGTTTTTTATGTGTGATGGTGTATTGCCAGTATAGTGTGAGAGCGCTTTGGCTAAATGCTTGGCTAGTTTGTAAGTGGGGGAATCAATGCCATCCACTATGGGACGTAATGGCACATTTTCTTTGTGTATTTTTGGGAGCCCATATATGCGGGGGGGTCTAGAGTTATAGGGTTTTAGTCTGTTAGTAATCTCCACAGGCCAAGAAGTGACCTTCTTAAGGAGCCTATGGAGTTTTCTAATTTGTGAGTTGGTGGGATTGTAATTAATGGGGAGGTAAGTGGAACGATCTAATAATAAAGCTTTGAGCTTACCTGTGTAATCTTTAAGATTAAGTATTCACGAATGTCCCTCTCAAAGAAACCTTAGAGCTAATCCAAGCTAAATTTCCTCCCGATATCTCAGCCCTATTTCAGTTTACAATGAACTCAGGCTATTTCGTTTGGCAGGAAAAATTCTACAAACAGATAGAGGGGACAGCCATGGGTTCACCACTTTCCCCACCCTTGGCCAACTTCTTCATGGAGATGTTTGAAGAGAAAGCCTTAAACTCAGCCCCACAAAAACCTACCATATGGCTTCGCTATGTTGATGATGTTTTCGCTATTTGGCCACATGGCCCGGATTCACTCCTCTCCTTCCTAACACACTTGAACAACCAACACCCTAGAATCAAATTCACCCTGGAAAAAGAGGAAAACAATAACCTCCCCTTCCTAGACACACTAGTCACCCGCCAACCTGATGGAACCTTGGTTTTCTCAGTTTATAGAAAACCCACCCATACAGGCAGATACATTCACCAACAATCCCACCACCCCCCCTCACAACAATATGGAGTTATTAAAACATTATTCAACAGGGCAAAAATAATCTGTTCTAATAATCAAGCCCTAACCACTGAACTAAATCACATCCGTGACACTTTCTCAGCCAACGGCTACCCCCTCCAAAAAATCCAAAAAATACTTAACCCAGTTATCCACAACCCACCACCCCCTCCCCCTCACAAAAAAGATTACTCTAAATCCATCACTATTCCCTACATCAGAGGCACCTCAGAAAAAATCAATAAAATCTTAAAAAAACATGACTTGACCACTTGTTACAGACCACATAGAAAACTGGCATCCCTTATCCGCTCCACCAAAGACCAACCACTTCCCCTAGACCTACCTGGTGTATACCAGGTCCCTTGCAGCTGTAAACTGTCCTACTTTGGCCAAACAGGCAGGACAGCAAATATCAGAATCTCAGAACACAAGGATTACATCCGATTTCACCAGTACAGCCACTCTGGGCTTGCAGACCACGCTCTGGATACTCGCCACAGAATAAGATGGAAGAAAGCCACAGTAATACACCGCAGCAAGTTCAAGTATGAAAGACTATTCATGGAATCAGCCTCGGCCCTTAGGAACATGCCAAACCTCAACAAATTTGGATGCATGAAACTGCCCCAAATTTGGGAAACTTTTATCAAAAGAACTTCAGCCCAAAGGCCAAGAACTACCAATATAGCCCACCAGGGGGCACCATCAGGACTTTAGGAAAACGCTAGCGTCCTAGCCTCAGTCTCATTTGTTGTATTAGTACTTGTGTGCACGTGTCTTTTTAGTAAGTTCCCAAGAAGATGGCAACGTAACGTTCGCCGAAATATCGGAAAGTGTATATTAAAGTTTATTTAATCTATATTTCCAGTATACGCTGTCAATTCCTTAAATATTAGTTATTAAGAAGTATAACAGTCTGTAGAGTGGATGAATAAATCTATCAATCAGGTTTTTTGTAATTCCATGGAGGCCTAGAATAATAATAATAATATAAGTTATTCTGTGGAATCAGGTATTCCACAGAACAGAATAAAAATTAAAATATTCATCACATTACACAGGTAAAGGAGGAAGAAATGGAAAGCACAGCAGCACAACTCCCCATTTCTTTAACCTCAAGTGCATAGAAATTATATTAGTACATTATATATAATATACATATTATAACACACACACACACACACACACACACATATATATATATATATATATATATATATATATAATAAAAATTATCTTCATCCTCACAAATATTTGTAACAATTTATCTCATCACTTTTCCTCCCCTACCCTCCTTCCACTAAAAATAAATAAATAAATTCTTAGTGTCTCTGTGTTGTAATAGTGAAGATGTCATTCCATAAACAAAAACTAAAGCATAGATACCATTTCTGTAGTTATTTGCCATGCTTTTCTCATTTGCTTCATGCTCTTCTACTAAAGCTTGCCAATTCTGATGATTATCTTGGCATCCCCTGAACAAAGGCTGTAATGCAGGCTGTACACAAGATAGTGCCTAAAGAAAAGAAAGTATTGCATAAATATTCCTTATAATTTATTATCTATTAAACTTAAAATGTTCTCTTTTCATATCTCATTTGAAAACTTACCCACAGAATAAAAAGAAAACTCAAAAAAGAAAGTAAACAATAAAGCAACACGTAAAAACCACAGTGATATCTTTAATTAGTAAAAGGACAGATAATTCGTACTAAAATTAATAGTACATCTTCAGTGACTGTAACAGTAATAGGAATGGAATACAAGCAAAATGTTCGGTGGATCACCTATTAAAATACAATTGTTACCGCATGCTAGGAAATAATAGAAATAACAAATTTAATCTATTAAGATAAACGGTTTTTTACATAAGATAAAAGTCTCCCTTACATAAGTGTGTGTCACAGGAATCTTCAGTACATTAAGCTCAAATTAAGCAATAACTGACAATTCCAAAAAGCACCACCTAAGTAGCTGGTGTAAGATTCGGCTAGAAGAACACCAATCTTATATTGAATACTTTAAACCTGAAAAGTCTGGACTTGCAGAACATGCCATCTTCACTAGACACAGAGTTCATTGGAGAAAGACAAGAGTTCTTCACAAAAGTCAGTTTCTCATGGAACGCCTTTATAAAGAAATATGTGAAATTCTACTTCATTCTCCTAACTTAAACAGATCCGATGGCTTACGTCTATCCCCTTTATGGGAGATAATACTTTACAAATCAGCTAATCTTTCCTAACTTTTTATTGTATTGATTTTTTTTTTTTTTTAGGAAATTTATTGATCTTTTTAGTTATCTTACACCAGCTACTTAGGTGGTGCTTTTTGGAATTGTCAGTTATTGTTTAATTTGAGCTTAATGTACTGAAGATGCCTGTGACACACAGGCGAAAATTATACTATTAAATAATCTTTGTACATGAGTTTTTTCTGTTATTAATTTTGTATCAATACCAAATACCTTGCGAATGCGATGTCTCTTGTTTTGGACAAACTGGCCGTTCTTTGGAAAAAAGATTAAAAGAACATCAATATTATATTAATTATAACAAACCTCTGAGGTCTGGCACATTACAGTATTGACCATACTCATAGTGTCCAGTGGGATAAAGCAGTTCTCCCCCATAGATGCAGATTCAAATATGAATGCTTATTCAAAGAAAGTTGTGAAACTATCTTACACCGACCGAATTTAAATAGAAATGACTGTATGTCTCTTTTATCTTATGTAAAATTTCTTTTTCCATAGTGAACTGGATGCGTGGATGAAGGTTATTTAATCCGTTGTAGAAAATTTGAAAGTTCATCTTCAGTGTGTGGCCAAACAGCAAAAACATCATCGACGTAATGGTACCAAACAGATGGTTGAGGATGAATGGATGAGAACATAATATCTTCGAATTGTTTCAAATAGTAGTTTGCCAAAGGTGGAGACAGAGGGCTACCCATGGCAGTACCTTCAATTTGTTTGTAGATTTTGTTTTTCCAACTGAAATAACCTGAGTGGATGACATATTCAAATATCCTTGCGATATCTGGAGGGTAATCTTCATATAAAGAATTGACTGTGTCGGATAATGGGATATTGGTGAACAGAGAAATGATGTCAAAAGTGACTAATATTTCAGAATTTTACATGTTGCTTTATTATTTAATTACTATGCCACAGGTTCCACTAAAAATCAGAATCAAAAAAGAAAGGAAAAGGAAGGTAATGGAAAAATCATTTATGGTGCTTTTATTTTATTCTCTTGCCAATCCTGTTACTTTATTGGATTATTGGAGAGAAAGCATGAGAGATTGGAAAAGCAAAAGTGTTACAATGCAACATCAAGCAAATAGTTTGCTGGCCTGGCAAGCTGAGTGGATTGCATATCCACTCTTCAGCCACCAGGCAGGCTGTAAGTTCAAATTTGTAGGCATGATGTTGGTAAATGTCTATAGGTGGAAGATGCATCCATTGCTCACCCAGTGAGAGACATGTTTCTTACAAGCTTGGAGTAGCTTGAAGAAATTGCACATTTGGTTCTAGAGTAGAGTCCAGTTTATCTGCTCTTAGCACACCCATGAATCACACTCGCAAGCTAAGAAAAAAAAATCTCTCATTAAGATTTTATAGTTTCCATGTAATGGTATGCAGGAAGCACTGTCAAGGCCACAATATGGCATGGAGACTATAAATTTTTTATGGGTAATGTGTCTAAAAGTCTATCTCCTCCCATAGTATGTTCCCCTGCTCATTAATTCTTTACTTTAGAAATATTAAATGACAGTAAACTCAAATAAATATAGAGGCACTATATTAAAATAAAATAATAATAAAAAAAACTTCAAAAACATTCTCCAGAAATTTAAAGAAATTCAAATCTTACAAAAAAAAAAAAAATTCTTCTGCATTCACTATATCAATATTCATGGTATAAAAACCAGCCAAATGATGTGCACCATCACCTGTAGACATTCAAACCTGATATGTTTCTGACAGAATCTTCTGTGGCGTGTATATACACTCCATATATACGCACATACATGCCACAGAATATGGTGGAAGAAAGCTACAGTAATACACCGTAGCAAATACAAATTTGAAAGACTATTTATGGAATCAGTCTCAGCCCTAAGAAACTCTCCAAACCTCAACAAATTTGGTTGTATGAGACTGCCCCAAATTTGGGAGGCTTACATCAGCAGACCTTCAGCCCAACGGCCAAGAACACCTACTTAGCCCACTAGAGGGCACCATCAGGACTTTTAGGAGAACAATAGCTTCATCTCTTCATTCTCAGTTACTGTGTTGTAGTGCCTACGTGCACGTGCCTTTTTTTGTAAGTTCCCTTTTGAAGATGGCAACGTGACGTTGCCATCTTCTGAAATATTTGTTAAAGTGTAATTTAATTTACATTCTTATCTATGTTGTTCAATTCCTTAAGTGATTTAGTAATACTATTGATTGCCAGACTCAAAGCATGTATGAAATGGAAAAGAAACATTGGACGAGTGTTTAAGAACGCTTGATTGAAATTATAAAATTCCTTGGTAGCAAAAATTTAGCTTCTCACGGATCATCTGATAAATTATATGTAAGGAATAACAGCAATTTTTTAAAATTAGTCAAACTGTTTGCGAAGTTTGATCCCGTTATGGAAAATCATGTTGAAAGAACCCTACAACGAAACAATAGAGTACACTATTTGAGTAAAGACAGACAAAATGAAATATTGGAAACTTTAAGTAATGCAATCAGATACAATTTAATTATCAATTCGAAAATCTAAATGTTATTCCATAATTTTAGACTGCACACCTGATGCAAGTAAAACAGAACAAATGACCATTATTATTCGCTTTGTTTCCTGTGACAATGGAATTATCAAGATCAGGAAAAACTTTTTAGGTTTTGTAGATATATCAGATTCCACAGGATGTGGTTTATGTGCAACAATAATGGAACAACTGGAAAAATGGAACATCCCAATTGAAGACGCGAGATCAAGGGTATGACAATGCGGTAAATATGAAAAAAAAATTTCCTTTTGAACAAAAATCCTCGAGCTTTTTATGTGCCATGTGCTGCTCATACTCTAAATTTAATCATTAATGATGCAGCCAAAGTGAATGCAGATACAATTAGTTTCTTTGCAATTATTCAAGAAATATACAATTTCTTTTCATTCTGTTACAAACATTGGGCAATCCCTTTTAAAGTTCATAAAAAAGTTAACATTGAAAGAGCTATCAAAAACGCGACGGGAAAGTAAAATTAATGCAATCCACCCTCTACGATATCAGTTAGGAGAAATTTACGATACACTTTTTGAAATTTTAAATAATGAAAATTTTAATAAAGAAACTCAGCATGAAGCACAAACATTATGTGCTAAAATAAAGGACTACAAATTTATTTGCTCTCTTATAACTTGGCATGATTTACTTAACAGAATAAACCCTGTGAGTAAAATGTTCAAGACAAAAATATGAACATTACACTTGCTTTACAATCTATCGAAAACTTAAAAATATTCTTACAAGAGTATCGATCAGATACAAATTTTAAAGAAATTCTAAAAACGGCAAAAGAACTGAGTGAAGAGGTGGATGGAGAACAAGAATTTAAAACTGGTACGGAAGTTTGACGATGAAAGAAGACACAACAATTTGACTACGAGCATCATGATGAAACGCCACAATCGCCAGAAGATAAATTTAGAGTGAATGTGTTTTATACACTTCTAAATGTTGCAATGTGTTCGTTAATAGAATGTTTTGAACAACTAAAAACATATTATGATAATTTCAATTTCTTGTATAGATTACTACAAATTAATAATGAAGATTTACAAAAAAATTGTGATGATTTAGAGATTCTCTTGAAGGATGGCGACAATAAAGACGTAAATGTAATAGAACTATATGACGAGTTATGTGCTTTCCGGGATATTTTTCAGAAGGATAATTTAAATATTCAAAACCCTTTCGATATTTTTAATTTTATTGTGTCCAATAATTTATTTTTCTCTAACTTTTCAATTGCTTTAAGAATACTATTAACCTTACCTGTTAGTGTAGCGAGCAGTGAATGTTACTTTTCCAAGTTGAAATTGATTAAAACCTACTTAAGAACAAGTATGTCACAAAAAGGGCTTGTTAGTTTGGCATTAATAGCAATTGAAAATGATATATGTGCGGAATTAGACATTAAGACCATTATTTCTAATTTTGTGAATATGAAATCAAAATCCCTAAAATTTTAATTAAAAATATTTAAAGTATATTTATAATTTAATTTATTTTCTGTTATTCTGCAAAGATGTTATTTTTTTGAATACTTATATTAAATGTTCTAATTATTTCTGAATTCTTTTCTTATTTTCTCATCTATCTTGAATTTCTTTTATTTTCCTAAAAGATAGTTCCACTTATAAAAATTATTAAAAAATTTTTACAAGTTACTAAGAATTTGCTAACTTGTAAAATGAAAGAATTTTTTAAACTTTAGTTCAAATAAATTTTAACTTTAATTAAAATTCATTTTAATTTTGTTAGCGATTCAGGTCAGTGAGAAGGCTAGATTCCCTGTATCATTATATTCAACGATTAAAGTGAAGTGGCTTTGTCAAAATTTGCTTTAACTTTTAAGAATTTTTTGAATAATCGGGTTTTTAACGATTATTCTGCCTAGTCAACACCCCCGGTTCATTACATTTAGCAAACCAACGTGTGGCTGTTCTGTCAAAATTTATTTAAGAAATTTCAAATAATTTAAATTTTTATTATCGTAAAAGAACCACACATACAGGGGGCGCTTAGATAGAAATTACATGCAGGCGCCAAAGACCCTAACGCTGGTTCTGCTTGCCATATTAGTCACTTTTTGTACTTGCATTATGTACTATTCATGAGTATGCTGATCACCTTTTTTCTTTATATTCCCTCCGTGTTTTCTTTTTTTGTGGCTCTTGCTTTATATATCTACTCATCCATTTCATCCCCAGTGGGTTTATCCTCTTGATCAAAAGTATGCAGTCTGATACTGCTTCTCTCAAACAATCTCTGCCCACTTCCCATGCACTACTGACATTCTTTCCTCGTAGCTTCTCAAGCCATGACACTACTCCAAGATGCCCCCGAAATTTGTCATAATAACCATTCATTTCCTGACGTTTCTACCTTCATATTAAGGTCTTCATCTGGAGTATACACATATACAGAGACAAGCTATATCACATTTCACACAGTATACCATAGAGACAATAATTTGATCAATGGCTATTCTACTGGACTGACCTCTAGCAAGAAAAAAATTAAATAAATAAATAAAATAAAATAACTACATCAAAGCTATATTCTATTTATGACAACATCAGAGAAGAATTTCATATAGATAGTTTTATTACAGCAAAAGTGATGTCAAATTTAACATCAGAGTTGTTATATCAGAGTTAAGATCCTGGATTATCTATAATCGTATTTATAATTGATTTTTAGGCTATGCAGGTAGAATGCAGGTAGAATATGTGCCTTAATTAGTAGTCTCCATAATTTGTCTGAAATGAATGCTGATCACCATGTAACACTAAAGGAAAGGATGTCATAATTACCAGCTTTATAGTTCAACATATGTTTGGGGGGGGGGAACATAATTCAAAAGCAATTCTGAGCTGTGCAATCGAGATGCTTGGTGAGACATCTGGAAAGATTAGAGAGCAGAAGGAGGATTGGTGGTGGAATAATAATGTACAAAAAGCAGTGACGGCTAAGAGGAAGGTAAAGCAGAAGTGGGATGAGTCAAGAGTGGAAGAGGACAGAGAGAAAGAGAGAAAACAAGAAGCCAAGAGAGTTGTGGCGCAGGCGAAGACCATGGCACATCAAGATCTTTATGATCAATTAGAAACAAAGGAAGGACAGAGAAAAATTTACCAACTAGCAAAATGTAGAAATAAGGCATCAAAGGACATGTTACATGTGAGGCAGATCAAAGACTCTGGAGGAAGAGTATTATGGAGGGATGTGGATATAAGAAACAGATGGAGAATATACTTTGAAGAACTTCTGAATGAGGAAAATGTGAGGACTCACAGAGAAGATGGGCAGCCTTCTGTGGGAATGATACAGAACATCAGTAGAGTGGAAGAGAAGGAGGCCATGAAGAGGATGAAGAATGGAAAATCGATGGGCCCCTGACAGGACCCCATTGGAGACATGGAAGGCAATGGGGGAAGAGGGAATTAACCTGCTGTGGGACCTATTCATGAAAGTATACCAACAGGAAAATATACCCGAGGAATGGAGGGAAAGTAGTCGTCCCCATCTACAAGGGTAAAGGGGATGTACAAGACTGTAAGAATTACAGAGGAATAAAGTTGATGTCCCACACAATGAAAATCCTAGAAAAGGTTCTTGATGGAAGATTGAGGAAGGAGATGGAGATTGCAAAGGAGCAATTTGGCTTCATGCTTGGTTGATCAAGACAGATGCTATCTTTGGGTTACGGCAGATGATGGAAAAGTTTCAAGAGAAACAACGGGAGCTACATCTGGTGTTTATTGATTTGGAGAAAGTGTACGATAGAGTGCCAAGGCAAAAAGTCTGGAGGTGTCTGAGGGATAAGAAGGCACCAGAGAAATATGTCAGGTTCATGCAGGAGATGCACAGAAATGTGAAGACAACAGTTCAGACCTGCATGGGACAGACAGAAAGTTTTCAAGTGACAGTTGGCTTGCATCAAGGGTAGGCATTAAGTCTGTTTCTGTTTAATATTGTGATGGAGGTGGTGATGGAGGAGGTGAGAGAAGATGCGCCTTGGACAATGTTGTATGCAGATGACATCTTGCTGTGTGCAGATTCAAGAAAAGAAGTGGCAGCTAAACTGGAAAGATGGAGGAAAGTACTGAAAGAGAGAGGTATGAGACTTAGCAAAAGTAAGACAGAGTATATATGTTGCAAAATGAATGGCAGCCAGGAGACAGATCTGGAGCTGGAAGGAAACGCCATCAGGAATATGAGGGACTTTAGATATTTATGTTCAATAGTGGAAGAGGATGGAGAGGCTGAGAAGGAAGTAGGATGCAGGATGCAAGCAGGATGGAGGAACTGGAGAGATTTTGCCTTTCAGATTGTCCATCAATCTGAAAGGCAAAATCTATAGGACAGTAGTGAGACCAGCTATGGCATATGCTATGGAAACTGTGGCCCTGAGGAAAAACAACATCAGCAGGATGGAGGTAGCAGAGATGAGAATGGTTAGGCGGCTGTGCAGTAAGACTAGAAAGGATCGTCTGAGAAATGACTATGTGAGGGGAACGGTGAAAGTTATGAACTTAGGATTGATTAAGATACGGGAGGCAAGGTTGAGATGGTTTGGTCATGTGATGAGGAGGGAGAATGAATATGTGGGAAGAAAGGTCATGCAGATGGATGTGCAGGGGAGGAGGAAGCACGGGAAGCCAAAGAAGAGATGGAAGGAGCTGGTGGAAGAGGACTTGAGGATGAAAAACTTGAATGTGGTTACAGCCTAAGACAGGAGGATGTGGAGGAGACTCACCAAAAACAGAGACCACGCTTAAGTGGGACAAGCTGCAGAAGAAGAATAGTTCAACATAAACCCTTTCTTGACAGAGAATTCCACAGGAGGTTTAGCAACTTCCCAGAACAGGACTGGTTGGTTACTGTCCCCCTAGTTGGAAGCAGAGTGTCTACCTTTGGTTATGGATATGTCTTCTGATGCTATTATCAGATCCAGCACTCTCAAACCTCTGGTCTCCTCTATAACATGTTGTTTCAGGTAATTATCCTTTAGTAACTTTATGAATTCCACTTCCATCTTGCCATGTCCCTCCTTTCCTCCCTCCAATCTGTGTCCCCATAGTTGAAGTCTCCCCCGCCATAAAAATTGCTCAGCCTGCACTCATTGTGTTAATCTGCTGATGCATGGTATCCACATCTTCCTGTGAACCTCCTAGTCTATAGCAGCAACCAACAATATTTTTTGTCCTATTGGCCTCTTATCTCACACTAGATAGCCTCAAAAATGAACCATCTCCCACAGACCAAAACCCTTTTCGCTTCTAATTTTGTTGGTCAAAGGTCTTCAGATAGCAACACTCCACCTCCTATCCTCCCTGAAAATACAATACCCTTTACATTCTATCCATGTAAATGTATATCGTTTCAACCAGGTCTCACTGATGCCTATAATTTTTGGTCAATCGAGCTGACTGCAATACATGAAATTAAAGAAAAAAAACTTGGCAAAGATTTTTTGAGTTACTGCTACATTTCTATGTGAAAGTCAATTTACCTTTTATTTAAAATGAAATATAGAGCTTAAGCTGATGGAATAAATTATTTCTATTAAGAATGTTTATAATTATCTGTGGCAGAGTCAATAGTAATAACATCTTTTAGAAAGATGCAGCTGCAAATCCTATGTAGGATTCAGGGAACTTTTGTATGCATTTCAACTAAATGTATGTAAGCCTAGCTCATATGGGAAAGAAAACTAGATTTCTTTTCCTGCAGACTACACTTGCAAGTACAGATACAACAAATTGTAGCAACATTCTTTAACTGTTCTGTCATTGAATAAATGAGATTAGCTAAATTCCATTTTAGTTAGTTGTGACAAGCCAGTAAATTTATTATGCATATGAAAATCTGTTAAAATCAGTCTATGTGCATTAAATTAAAGAGTTTATTTATAAAATCTTCTTTTACCTTGTACACTGGCAGACAAATGCAGTCAATGAATCCAACCTGCATTTTGGGAAGCTCATCTTTTTTGTCCCTATCCATCATAGCCTAAAATGAAATATTCAATAAACCATTTCAAGTTTTTGTTTTTCTTTTCATTGTGCTAAAAGCTAAATTAAAACCAGTATCTGTTTTTAGAGCACAACAACAAATAATTAAATATTTTAAGTTTATATCAATTAATATTATACAATAAATATTGTATTATTGTATAATTTAATCATACTGAAATAATTAATTGTGCAGTTGAATTATTATACAATTGTGCAAAGAATTCGTAACAATCTGCTCATTGCATTTCTTGCTACACAAATTATTAAATTATTTATTATTACTATTATCATTATTATTATTATCATCAACAGACTTCCATGGAGTCAAGAGACTCATCGTTGGAGGTCCCACTCTCACATGCACAGCTCATCATACCTCAACTTAAATGCATTCACTGTCCCTGCACTCACCACACTCTCAGGCAATGTAGTCCAATCACCCACCACTCTCCATGTAAAAAATCTATTCCTCACCCCCTTGCTCACACCCATCTTATACAGCTTCCAGGGATGGCCTCTCATTCTGTCCCTGTCTCCAGATATTCTATGAAAAATCTCATCCACATTAATCTGGCAATTACTTACTCCCTTACCAACTTATACATCTTGATCATGTCTCCCCTCTTCCTTCTATCCACTAGACCCTGTAATTTGCATTCTCTTGTTCTCATTCCAGAGACCAGAAACCAACTTAGTCAATCATCTCTGAGCCGTCTCTAACAACTCATCATCCTTTTGAAAATTTGGCAACCAAATCTGTGCACAGTAATCCATATGTGGCTTGATCAAAGAATTTTACAATAGAATCAAACCGTCCTTACTTCTACATGTCAGTGTTCTCTGCATCATTCCCATAATCTGCTATGTTGTTCTCACAATTTTAACAAAAGGTCCACAAAATTTCAATTCCCTATCCACCATCACCCCCAGATCTTTCATCTCCTCCACCTCCTCTAAAATATTCCCCCAATACTATATTCTACATTCCATCTTTGATTCCCAAATTTGAAAACCTTACACTTTACAATTAAACTGACATCTCAGACACTCGCCCATTCAGATAGTCTATTTAGGTCTTCTTGCAAAGTTACATCATCTGCTCTACTTCTCAAATATTTTCCCAACTTTGTATCATCTGCAAACAACTGTATATCACCATTTAAGTCATTTCCAATGTCACTTACATACAAATTAAACAACAATGGTCCCAAAACATATCCTGGAGCACACCACTAGTGAGTTTCCTCTTCTGGGATATCATTCTCCCATATACAACCTGTTGATATCTATCAGGCAGCCAATCTGCTGGGTTTATAGGTCATAATAATAATTATTTAATAAAGCTACTAAGTTTCGCCACTTAAACTAGTGCTTTTTCGAGGTTAGAATAAACATTATTATTATTATTATTATTATTATTCCTGATACCTCCAAGGAGTCCGAAGACTCATCGCGGGAGGACACCTACAACTGTCTCTACACCTAACCTCTACTACGAATCATCTCCATCAACGCCATCTACCGCCCACCTCCAACACCACCACCACTAGTAATTTTTTTTTTTTTTTGTCTGTAAATTGCGTGTGTTCTGAAGGGCCGATTTGTATGTATGTGGGATGAAAAACTCGAGTTTCCAGGAGAAAAAACCCTGCTACCTCCGTATGAGATCGGCTAACTCACCTTCGATTGAAATCGACCAGATAAAGATATACAAATAAATATTCAACAAGCATTAAATATGAATCATTACATAACTAAAAACTAAATGTGTAGGAACAGTTACACAAAAATACGAGTAAAAAAGAAACAATGGAGTGTGGAAGCTGGCACATGGTCAGTCATTGTTCAGCAGGTGCGTTCGATAGCAGAAAAATTGAAGTCCAATGTGTTTAAAGATTTAATGAGTGACTTCCAAATGCCACATAAAATCATCCCTTGGTTTCTGTTGATAGTGCCTTGTGAGTGGATTACCATTGTGGCCTCTTTGATGTTGCGAGGGCTGAAGTTGTCTTCTATGTATGGCATAAGCTCTTGTCCCATTCAATGTTGTGGTGAGTATGGGAGAAATGGAATGCCAGGTCTGAGTTGTCTTCTTTGTTGTTATTGACATCTCCAATCTGCTCCTTTTTGTCTTATTTCTAAACTTCTCAATGTCTGCCCTATGTAATTAAGGCCACAAGAACATGGAATATTGTAATCTCCAGGATGTTTGTTGAAAGGGTTGTGGTCTCCTTGAGTGAGTGTAACAGATTTTGTACCATCATAATAGGTTTGAAGGCGACTCTAATGTCAAGAGATTTCAGGAGATTTGCAATTTTTAGTGAAAGTTTGCCAATAAAAGGGATGGAAACCAAGGTTCTGTAATTAATGTCATTGGTCTGTTGTAGAGCGGGATTAGAGAATAGTATTCTTTGTGCTTTTTTTTTTAGGATATCCATTACTAATCAATAGTTGGAGAACAGAATGTAATTTTTCTGTTAGTGTTCCTTCATCTCTTATAATAGAAATTGCCCTCTTTTTCAGAGTATGTACATGAAATATGGTGCAATGAGGAGAAATGTAGATAACAATCTGTATGATTTGGCTTACAGTACACACCAAGAGAAATGCCTCTGTCTGCTTTTTTCATAATTAGAACATCTAGAAAAGATAATTTTCCTTCATTTTCAAGTTCTAAAGTGAATTTGATTGTATGGTGGAAGGAGTTAATAGATGACAGAAAATCATGTAACTCAGTCACACTGTGTTACCATATTATGAATGTGTCATCTACATATCTCCACCAAAGTGACAGTTTAGGATTTGTAGATAACAAGACATCTTTTTCAAAGTTTTCTGTGAATAAGTACACACAAGGAGTAGATAGAGTGCTTTCCATTGCAAGGCCATTTATGGCACAGGTGAGAAGTATTCTATGAAGGAGGATGTGAAGGAGTTGTTGGATGAAGAGTGAGAAGGTGAAGATTATAAGTGTCATGCCATGCTATGAGAAAGGTGAACTGAGGAGGAGGAGGACACTGATAGCAAATGAATTAATACACAGGTTGTGCAAAAGGAATGGTGTAGAATTTGTGGACCTATGGCCTGAGTTTGATGGAAGAAGGATTTAGATAATGCTGATGGACTGCATCTGAATGGTTTTGGTGTTAGTATCTAGAGAGACCTTTGTTTACCAAGCATGCTGAAGCACAAATTCAGGAAGACTTAAGCAATTAGTCAGTGGATGCAGGCGAATATGTGTGAAGGCATCCATGGGGTGAGCGAGTGTGAGAATGACCAACGAGTGTGGAATCTAGTCTCTCAAACAAAAATATTGAAATAGGATAGTCAATTCAGGAAGTAAAGGTGGTTGAGGTCTAAAGGGATGCTGCAGTTTCCATATACTACTACCAGAAGTATCAGGAACAACAGTGAGGAATTTCTGGGTTGGTTAGTGCAACAATCTTACCAAAAGTTATAAGCATTAGTGAGACTTGGCTAACACCAGATGATGTAGTTACAGCAAAAGAATGAAGAATTTGGTATTTTCAGGGAAGATAGAGAAGATAGGATGGGGGGGTAATGCTGATGATAGCAGATGAATTACAGCCAAAAATAACAGGAGATAAGTGTGAGGGTGGTTATTCATTTGAAGCTGTGAGATCAAGGCTAATAAGACAAAATATATGATTAGTTACTGTTATAGGCCTAAGATGATCTGGAAGATATGTGTAAGAAAATCAGTACAATGAGTGCAGGTTGAGTGATTATTATGGGGGACTTCAACTATGGAGATATAGACTGGAAGGAAGAGAGAGAGAGAGAGAGAGATCACATAACAGGAAGGAAATGGAATTTATATGCCTATTGAGAGATAATTACTTGAGGCAACATATGATGGAGGGGACTTGGGGGTATGAGAATAATGGAAATGGTCATAGGATCAAAATAGCTATCCATAACCAAGTTGGCCACATTGCCTCCAACTGGGGAAAGTGACCATGTGGTCTTGATTTTGAAGATTGTAAAACACAAGGAATATTCTGTTAAGAAGGAATATATGTGAAACTATAAGGCAGGTGATTATGACAGGCTTAGGAGAAAGTTCAAAGCTGTGCCATAGCATAAAACCCTACAAGGGAAGGATAGATGAGATAGTTAACAGGCATCTAGAGGAAGAAATATTAAATTTTATACCTAAGGTAAGGAGGACTAATCAGGTAGGAGTTAGATGAATGAGTAATATCATTAAGCATGAGCTGCAGAAAAAGAAAATGCTGTGGTGGATATATAAGGAGAAAGGTGACCAACAAACTCATGAACAATACAAATGTCAGACAAAAAAAGGTAACCAGTATGGTAAGGAAGGCAAAATCAAATTATGAGAAGAGACCAGCCAAGCAGGCCAAAGGAAATCCCCAAGAGTTCTTTCGCTATGTGGCAAATAAGAGGAAGAAAATCTTAATGAGTGCTGATGGTCACAGGATAACAGAAGTAGATAAAATAGTTGACTTACTGTGTGACCACTTTGCAGGAGTATATCATACAAGTGAGGTTAATGCTGTGACACAAGTGATAGAGACTTATGCGGGAACAGAGGTGGATGAATTGGAGGTTCTTAGGATATAGCAGAATCTCAATGTAAATACAGCTGTGGGATTATATGGGATATCAGCTTGTATTTTGCGGGAATGTGCAAGGGAACTGGCAATGACTCTGACTGGGCTGTTTAATTTAAGTCTCAGCTCTGGTAGAGTTCCGAGAGAGTGGAAAGAGAACAAAATAATTCTCTTGCATAAGGGAGTTCTAAGCTGCACTGGCAAATTATAGACCAATCAGTATCCCAGGAGTGGAGATAAAAGCACTGGAAAAGATCAAAAAAGGGAATTCAAGAATGGGTGAATAAGAATATGATATTCTATGAGGGACAACATGGCTTTGTGAAGAGTCAGTAATGCCTTAGTAATTTACTAACTAAGAAATTTACTAACTTATTTAATTTACTAAGTAATTTACTAACTAACAAATTTGGATGCATGAGACTGCCCCAAATCCAGGAAGCATACACTTTAAGAATGTCTGCCCAACAGCCAAGACAACCCAAATTAGTCCACCATGGGTGGGGAGGGGGGCACTGTTTAGTACTCTATCTCCGATTCCTGTTACCTTTATTCAGCCTCATTTGCTCAGTGTTAGTGCCTATGTGCACATATCATTGTTTTTTGTGATCCCTGATGACAGCACTGTAACATTGCTGAAATATAGGAAAGTTAAAAGTTTTTTATAATTAATATTCTAGTATATGTTGAATTACATATACTAGAAAATTATTTTACTTGAATTACGTACATGCTGAAACATTAAAGGCTACGTATAACCAATGTATAACTTATATATAACAATTATGATCATCCATAGAGATTCCATAGCAAGCAAGGGCCATCAATATGGCAAGTTGAGGCTGAAGATATCCAGATAACTGAATTGATTAGCCTTTCTAAAATACTGCTGGGATAACAACATGATCCTGAATTGTGTTTAATTAAAATACCAATTTACATCACCAAAGGCTCTGTGCATTTACAGGCACACTAGCTTCACTCTTCTACAGGAGCAGATTGCCATCATCTGCATTTTCCTGGCCAACACCAATGAAACTATCCATTCACTGGAAGAAGAGCTTGCCACAACGCTGAATTCAACCTTTGTACGATCCTTTCCCATGTCATGAATGCTTCAACAGACAGAGAATTTCAAAGAATACGATGTTGGCACATTAAGAAATTGTCCAAAAAAAAAAAAAAAAAAAAAACTAGGCCTCCAAACCTCAACCACCTAACACAGTTATAAACCTATCTTCCCTTACTCTGAGGCCTGAAGCAATCAGCACACTTACACATTGCATTACTTTGTAATAATGATACAAGTTGAACAAGGCATCCACAGCCTTTCCCAACCATATTGCCAACAACATCAGACTGGATATAGCCACTATTCTCACAAAAGCTAAACCACCAAAAGTAACCTATCAAAAAAGAATTTTTGGCTCTGCAAGAGATAAAAAGCAACAACAGAATAATAATTACCAAAGTGGATAAGGGAAATGCCACTGTGGTTTTAAACCAATCAGACTACTTAAGTAAGCTTGCTTCTTTACTACTAGATTGTTCTACCTGCCTCCCTATAGACTATGATTCCACCAGCACACAAATCAGAACACTCCATAAGCTCCTTAAAAATTACTTCTTGGTCTGTGGAAGTTACAAACAGATTAAAACCTTACAACTCTAGATCCCCCCCCCCCTGGATATATGAATTACCGAAAATCCATAAACAAAATGTGCTATTACATCCCATTGTGGATGGCACTGATTCACCCACATACAAATTAGCCAAACATTTAGCCAAAGTGCTCATCCAATATACTGCCAACACACCCTCACACGTAAAAAACTCAGCCCACTTTAAAGTCAGTATAGAAAACCCTCATAATGGTCAGTTTGACCACTATGGCCAATGTCTCACTCAAACATACCTTAGACCTCATCCCAGCTTTATTTCAGTTCACCATGAACTCAGGCTATTTTGTTTGGCAAGGAAAATTCTACAGACAGATAGAGGGGACTTCCATGGATTCTCCACTGCTGGCCAACTTCTTTATGGAGACCTTTGAGAAGAAAAAAGCCTTAAAAAACTCTCCCCCACAAAAACTTACTGTTTGGCTATGCTACATGGATGATGAGTTCTCCATTTGGCTGCATACACTCTACAATTTCTTAACACACCTAAACAATCAACACCCCAAGATAGGATCCAGTTTACCTTGGAAAAGGAATACAACAATAGTCTCCCATTCCTAGATACTCTGATTATATGCCAGCCTGAAATATCTCTGGCATTTTCAGTTTACGGAAAACCAACACATACAGGTAGATACATTCACTAGCAGTCACTCCAACCTCCCAACAATATGGGATTATAAAAACCCTATATAACTAGGCAAAATTAATCTGTTTCGATAACAGAGCCCTAACTATTAAACTTGACCATATCCTTAACACTTTCTTAGCCAATGGCTACAACCCCTAAAAAATAATAAAACCATGTAGTAGCAACAATTCCCTCTCATATCCCTTCAAAGCAAAGATTATTCAAAAACTATCACTATTCCATATATCTGGGACAGATATGAAAAATTAACAAAAATCCTAAGGTAATATGACCTTACAACCAGTTACAGACCACATAAGAAATTGGCATTTCTTATCTGCTCCACCAAAGACCAGCCACATCCTCTAGACCTACCATGAGTATACCAGGTCCTTTGCAGTTGTAAACTGTCCTACTACGGCCAAACAGGTAGGACAGCCAATATCAGGATATCTGAATACAAGGACTACATCCAGTTCCACGAATACAGCCACTCAGGACATACTAGCCATGTTTTGGACACCCAACACAGGATACACTGGAAGAAGGCCACTCTATTACAACACAGCAAATACAAGTATGAAAGTATAATAAATTTAGTTTAATCCTTTATTCAAGTGTAAGCAAACAGAGTTTGCGCCTGAAGTATCTTCAGGACTGAGGCAACTTGTAGTAAAGGTGGACCAAGCTCTCATCACTCCTTGTCTCAGTATCTCCCATAATGCAAACCACATCTCCTTGCGGACATGTATAATGCTATGAATTAAGGGAAGGTCCACTACCCAGACCGGTTTCAACCTTTATTGAGGTCTCATCAGTGGGAGCCACACCCAGAAGTGGTGATACTAAGGCAGAAGCAATGGAGAGGTCATATTTACTTATACGAGTTGCCAAAAGGTGTACCACCATATTATTAAATTACTCTGGATTTAGAGAAAGATGTTGGAAGTTTATTTTCCACTTGGTTAGACTATAATAAATTTAGTTTAATCCTTTATCCAAGTGTAAGCAAACAAAGTTTGCGCCTGAAGTATCTTCAGGACTGAGGCAACTCGTAGTAAAGGTGGACCTCTCATCTTTTATGCATTATGGGAAATACTGAGACAAGGAGTGATGAGAGCTTGGTCCACCTTTACTACAAGTTGCCTCAGTCCTGAAGATACTTCAGGCGCAAACTTTGTTTGCTCACAGTTGGATAAAAGATTAAACTAAATTTATTATAGTCTAACCAAGTGGAAAATAAACTTCCAACATCTTTCTCTAAATCCAGAGTAATTTAATAATTAGGTGGTACATCTTTTGGCAACTCGTATAAGTAAATATGACCTCTCCATTGCTTCTGCCTTAGTATCCCCACTTCTGGGCTGGCTCCCACTGATGAGACCTCAATAAAGGTTGAAACCAGTCTGGGTAGTGGCCCTTCCCTTAATGCATAACAGTATACATGTCCGCGAGGAGATGTGCTTTGCATTATGGGAGATACTGAGACAAGGAGTGATGAGAGCTTGGTCCACCTTTACTATGAGTTGCCTCAGTCCTGAAGATACTTCAGGCACAAACTTTGTTTGCTTACACTTGGATAAAGGATTAAACTAAATTTATTATAGTCTAACCAAGTGGAAAATAAACTTCCAACAAGTATGAAAGATTATGGAAGTTTTGTCACTTGGCTATGCTATTAATTATATATTGGGTTTTATCCTTTATCCAAGTGTTAGCAAACAAAGTTTGTGCCTGAAGTACTTTCATGACTGGGGAAACTTGTGGTAAAGGTGGTATAAGTTCTCATCACTTGAATTAGTATCTCCCATAATGCAAAGCACATCTTTTTGCAGACATGTATAATGCTATGCATCAAGGAAAGAGCCATTACCGAGACCGTTTCGACCTTTATTGAGGTGCTGTTTAAGTAAAGACCTCTCTAAAAATTAGGCAGCCCCCCCAGACCACTCCCTACAAGTGACCGAAGGACCGTCCAGCTCAACGGTGACTCCACTCAGTGACAGGCTCACCCCACCACCAAGAGAGCCATAATCTCAGCGGTGGCCCCACTCAGAGACAGGCAAAAACCTACCCTCCAAGCAGAGCCTCTCACATCTCAGGGAAAGCAACCACTTCTGTGCAAAAGCACATCAGTGGGAGCCAGACCCAGAGGTGGAATTAATGGAGAAGTCATATTTGCCTATACGAGTTGCCCAAGGGTGTCACACCCTGTTCTTAAAATTTCTCTGGATTAGAGATAAGTTTATAGAAGTTTTTTCATTTGGCTATGCTATTAATTATATATTGGGTTTTATCCCTTATCCAAGTGTTAGCAAACAAAGTTCATGCCTGAAGTACTTTCAGGACTGGGGAAACTCGTGGTAAAGTTGGTATAAGTTCTCATCACTTGCTTTACCATTAATTGCCCTAGTCCTTCGGTCACTCATAGGGAGTGGTCTGGGGAAGAGCCTAATGTTTAGAGAGGTCTTTACTTAAACAGCACCTCAATAAAGGTCGAAACCGGTCTGGGTAGTGGCTCTTCCCTTAATGCATAGCATAATACATTATACATGTACATAAAATTAGGTAGAATATTAGCGAATCAAGGTAGTGAGCTTGTGAAGAGCTCTTGCAGGATGATTTATATAGGCTGTCAGTATTGGCAAAAGATAATGGGTATCAGTTTAATGTGGAGAAATGTAAAGTTATGCATTGTGGGATAACTAAATGACAAGCTGTGCACAACATTGATGGAACTGTACTCCAGGAAATAGATGAAACCAGACATTTAGGGTGATGGTAGGCATAGAGTTGCAGGGGCGAATTCTCCACACTTGCTATGCTTGCTGCGCAAGCTCATTACTTGAGAAAGAAGTAATATTTATTTGTTAATAAATGCATCATTTATAAGTATTCCATTTAGGCTTTTATTTTTGTAGACAGAAGAGGTCTTAAGCTTGAGCGGCAATAATTGAGCTTTGCGTTGTGTATCGAAGGCTGATGCTTGATCATTTAGTCAAGCTACCTTGGCTTGCTCGGTTGTGGGAGCTTTCAAATCCTTGCTGCAGCACTGTGATTTCATGTGTGCACATAGCCATTTCCGCTCCCTCCATGTTGTCTCACCCTGTTGCTTAAACACAGGCCATATGCAGTCAAAGTAGCTCTAGCCAGTGAGCTTCAGCCAGCCTTTACAAGTGTGCATGGTGTTTAAGTGAACTGCTTTGCGGAGGACTGTGTATGTAAACTGCTGCATTTATTAGTTTTCTGTTAATTTTGAGGTGCTAAGATGGATACCGGACAGTCATTAGAAGTGTGTGTTTTTGACAGTTTATTAAGAAATCACTTTTCTCAGAGGGGGTTCAGGAGAAAAGTGATATTGTAAAAAATGCAGGCCATGCCAGTCACCGCCAGATTTAAAAACTCATCACAAGGAAAAAAACAGAGAATATGTTTGCTCGTTCAGTGAGGGTCAGTACAAGAAGAAGAATACTCACTGGTTAGCAGGATCGAAGAAATTGAATAAGCTGTTTTGGTGACCTTGTCTTCTATTTTCTGGTGATAATGGGATGTGGTGCAAAAGTGGTTTTAGCAGCTTAAACACTTTGATATTGTCTATTACCAAGCAAGAAAAATCTGCCAATCATATTAAGTGTTTTCTTCAATTTAACAGCTTCAGAAGAACAAGAATTGATCACCAGCTTGATGAACAGAAACGTGTCAGTGATGTACTGCATAATGAAAAAGGTGAAAAAAAAATTGTGAAATTCTGAAACACTCAATAGAAGTTGTCAAAGCAAGAGCTTATCAAAACAAGAGCTACCATTTCGTTGGTCGTGACGAGTCCCTGACATCTGCAAACAGAGGAAATTATGTACAACTTCTTGATCTAATAAGTCAGTATGATCCTCTTTTGGCAACTCATTTGAAGGAGTCCTCTATTTTTAGAGATACATCTTCAGCCATTCAGAACAACTTGATTGCTGAAATTACCTCAGTAGTTATGGAGATAATAAAGAAAGAGATCGAGCAAACAGACTTTGTGGCGCTAATTATGGACCAAACTTCTGACATCATAAACAAGTCTCAGCTTTCGACCGTTACATTGATGCCAACAATGAAGTTCACGAAAGATTTCTGGATTTCACTGATGTGAGCCGAGATCACTCCGCTTGCAGCACTTTTCGAACACGTAAGAGCAGTTCTGAAGGAGTACAAGTGTGAGAAAAAACTCGTGGCTCAGACATGTGATGGTGCTGCTGTGTTAGCCGGTCAAGTGATTGGTTTAAACAAACGGTTCCAAGAACAGTATCCGTGTGAGACTTTCGTGCATTGTTACAACCATTTGCTAAATTTAACAACACAGCAATCTGCTTCCAACATCAAAGAGTGTACAGTGTTCTTTCAAACTATGTTGGGTCTTACCGCTTTCTTCTCAAAGTCTACAAAGAGGATAGCTGCTCTTAAAAACTTTCTTGAAAAAAAACTGCCCACTGCAGCGCCAACGAGATGGAACTTCACGTATTGTGAACACTGTGAAAGAGAATTATGGTATGATAGAGGAATTCTTTCAACACACTTTGGATACTCCAGATGACTGGGACAGTGACACAGTTTTGAAAGCACAAGGCTTTTTAACTTTTTTACATAAGTTTAACACTCGATTTCTACTGGTAGTATTTTCAAAGATTTTCTCATTTTCTGATGTTGTCTTTAAAATTTTTATTATTATTATTATTATTATTCAGGCCTCCATGGAGTCAAAAGACTCATCGTGGGAGATCCTTCCTAAGAAACACAAAGTCTATCATACCACTCCTTGAACAAAATGACCATTCTCGCTCTCACCACTCCATCAGGCAATGCATTCCATGGTTCAATCACCCTCTGTGAAAAAGAAAATCATTCCTCACCCTCTTGCTCACAGTTTCCTTTTGTAATTTCCAGGGATGGCCTCTTGTCATCACTCCTTCCCGCTGTTCAAAGCAAAAGAACTCCCCAGTAACCACCTGTCAACCCTGTAACCACCTCTCAACAGTTTAAAAGTCTCGATCATATCACCTTTCCTTCTTCTATCCACCAAACTCTGCAGTCCACATTCCCTCAGCCGATCCTCATAACTAACATTGTACAGTCCTGAAACCATCTTTGTCATCTGTCTTTATACCCTTTCCACAGTTAATTTATCCCCTTCAAATCCTGGGGACCAAATCTGAGAACAATAGTCTAAGTGTGGTCTGATCAGAGAATTATACAATGGAATGATAGCCCTTTTATCTCTGCAGGTCAGTGTCCTTCTCATAATTGCAGCAATCCTCTGTGTTACATTCACCACCTTTGCAATATGTCCCCTAAATTTCAGGTTTATATCAATCATCAACCCCAGATCTCTTGTCTCCCCTACTTCCTCCCATAGAGTATGCAGCATCCCATCGATGTTTCCCAAACCTCAAGACCTTACATCTTGCTGCATTAAACTGATTCCCCCCCATTCATTTGCCCATCTATCTAGCTTATTCAAATCCTCTTGCAGGGCTACCACATCTGCACTATTACTAATAATCCTTCCCAGCTTTGCATCATCCGCAAACAACTGAATATCCCCTTGCAAACCACTAGCAATGTCATTGATATAAAGGTTAAACAATATAGGTCCCAGTACTGAGCCCTGTGGGATCCCACTTGCAACCTTCTGCTTCCTTGAAACTGCCCCACCATACACAACTCTCTGATACCTATCGGACAGCCAATCCTGAATCCAGTTGACCAATCTGACATCCAGACCCATGTGCTGTAACTTAAATACCAGCTTATCATGTGGCACCCTGTCAAATGCCTTTGTTAGGTGTAAGAAAATTGCAGTATATGCCTTTCCCTCATCTAATGCTCTTGTAACTTTATCATAAAAGGCTAGCATATTGCTAAAACAAGAGCACACCCTTCACAAATCCATGTTGACTCTCACAGATAACGTTACCTTCATCCCCAATGCTGTATACGGTCCTTCACTACTTTCTCCAAGATCTTACTAACTACTGATGACAACAAACTGGCCTATAATTAGACACTTCCAGTCTGCTACCACCCTTATGCAATGGCACTATCTTACCTTCCTTCCATTCCATGGGCACCTTTCCCGCAGCCAGACTTTCACTGAAAAGCCAGGTCAAAGGCACTGTTAGTTCCCTGGCACATTCTCTCAAAACTCGTGGTGAAATACCATCCAGTCCCACAGCTTTACTGACATCCAGAGTACTCAGTATTTGAAACACACTCTCCTCCTGTACCTCTAAACCTCGAACCTGCCCTATCCCTCTAGCATTAAAACTGACTCCTCCAGGATGAAATACTTCAATAAAGTGTTCATTGAACAATTCTACTATGTCCTCTGTGTCAGTCACTCTATTCCCATTTTTATCCACAATATCATTTTTCCACAGTCATTTCTCCTCCTACTGACCACATATATAAAAAATTCCCTAGGATTTTCTTTGGATCTTAGGGCTAATCTCCTCTCATATTCCAGTTTCCTCTTCCTTACCATACTAGTCACTCTTCTGACCTGTGTCTTATACTCTTCATGCATCTTCTCTTCATCTGTCTCCTTATATCTTTTCCAGAGCCTCTTTTTCACATGCAATTCCTGTTTAATATTGTTTGTCATCCACTTTACTCCAAATTGTGTCCTCTTCTTCACTCGTGGTATACAACATACCATTGCTGCTAACAAATATTCTTTCATAATTTCCCATGCACTAATGATATCCTGGCCTTCCAATTCCTTCTTCCATGAAACTTCCTCAAGTTGATGTCTTAGACTATTATAATCACCTGCCTTATAATTCCACATACATTCCTGTCTCTTTGATACTCCTGCATGTCTATTCATTTTCCAAGTCAAAACCATATGGTCACTCTCTCCAACTGGTGGGAGAGATGTCAACTCAGATATTATCAACTCTTCTGATGCTATAACCAAATCCAAAACTCTTGAACCTCTTGTTCCCCTCTATTACATATTGCCTAAGACATTTGTCCCTCAAGAATTCTAGGGCAAGTTCCTGCAGTTGCCAGACTCAACTGTCTAAACATGGGTCTGTAGCAACACCCCACTAAATATCCTGTCTTGCCCACCTCTACCTCACACCATATGCTTTCAAAATCATTAGTGTCACTGCCTTCCAAAGTCTCCACTCTTATTTTGCAAACCAGATCTCTAGATATAAGGTACTGTGCCAAAACAATTGAAGAATTCTCTTTAAGTATTGAGATTATGAGAGAGGAAGGTTTCACGAGTATTTATGACAATGTTACACGTGATATTAATGTTTGTGAAGTGAAAACAAGTCATAAGAGACGTCATATGTGTGATGACTCAGAAGAGTTAATATTTAAGTGTCTTTTCAATGAAATTCTGAACATCATGTTACAAATTCGAGAGCACTTCAAATCTATTGCAAATTTTCAGTTCTTTTCTCTACTTAATTGCGATTTTTTTTGAAAACTACAGAAATAAATTCCCTGATAGCAATGTAACATATCTGCAAAAAACCTATGGATCATTATTCGCTTAAAGGCCGAACTAAGTGTAATGTACGTATCGTCTGAATTCAAAGACAGAAGCATTTCAGACTTAATGAATTTCATGCACACCAATAAAGTGTACTTGGGTATGCCTGAGGTTTTCAAACTCATAAAGTTGGTAATAAGTATTCCTGCCATGACATCCTCCAGAATGCTCATTTTCGGAGCTAAGGCGCATTAATACATACTGCAGGCCAACCCAAGGACAAGAAAGACTGTCATCGTTAGCTCTTTTATCTATTGAGAAAATGTTGCTTGGGAAAATTAAGTTACAACCAACTTTTTATAACGATGTTATTGATCAGTTCATAAAAAAGAACCGTAGGATAGAATTTGTATCAAGTAGGTCAGCTAAATTAAAAAAGATAGAATATCATTTGTAAAATAAATGTTGTATTTGTATGATTAAATGTACATAAATTTCTAAATATATAGTTTTAAATGGTCAGTAATTCATTATTCCACTAATCAGACTTCAATCACACCTCTCACTCCCTGAATGATAACAAGAGCAAGCAAGAATTTCAAGACAAGCATTCGCTCCTGGAGAGTTGAAGTTTAAAGAATACATTGCTAAAGTAGTTCATAACATTGCTTGGCCTTGGCTGTTGAAGGCAGAGATAAGGAAGTTGTTATTTCCTCTTTATAAGGCCTTGATATGTCCACATCTGGATTACAGTGCTCAGGTCTGGTCTCTGAGCTTCTTGAGGATGAGAAAAGTGGAGAGGATTCAGAGGTGAGTGGTCTGCGGAAAGTTCCCTATGAGGATAGATTGAGGGTGTGCGGGCTGCAGAAGTTGACTGATAGGCAAAAAAAGAGGGGGACATGATAGAAACATTTAAGTTACTTAAAGGGTTTTATAGGATTGATGCTGAGGAAATGTTTCAGCTCTTAGCTGGAGGGGGGGCAGAACAAGAGGTCACGTTCTGGAAGTTGAGTGAATGTGTGGATAGTAGAGGCATGAGGACTAGATTTTTCGCTTGGAAAATTGTGAATGAATAGAATGAAAGTGCCGTCCTTTACATGCTGCCTAAGATAGTTATCTCTCAAGAACTTGAGAAATTCATTTTCCTTATTCCCAAATGCTATCTCTTCATTCCAATCTATACCCATAATTAAAAACACCCATAATAATTACCCTTTCCTTTGTTCACTAATCCAAGTTGTTTATACATTTCTTCATCACCACCCTCCACATTCTCAGGCCTATAGCAACATCCAACTAAATATGTCTTCCTCTCAACCTCCACATTACACCACACTGCCTCATAACATTGCTACTGTTTCCCCCTTTCATGTCTATGTTATGTGAGCTCGATTCGTTCTTTTCTTCAGCCACCAGTTAACCTGTTTATTGAGGTTTGTAAATGATTTGAAGAGTGAAGAGTCCAGTTTTTTGGTAACAATCTAAAGTTGGAGAAAATTATATGACTGATTAGATGAATCTTCACACTATTTTAGAAATGGGATTGTGCCATTAGAAGTTAAGGACCCTAATAATAAAACAATGAATATTTTTCCTTACTAGCACACTCATACATGAGAGGCAGTAAAAACATATGGTATTGTGGGTGAATTATGGGTTTGAAGAATGAAGAAACTTATTGATGTTTATGCTCAATATTTATAAACTGTAATCCTTGTGAATACTAAAAAAAAGAGAATAGAAAAAAAAATAAACAAAACTGATCAATGGGTTTTAAATTGGATGTATGGATATTGATGAGATAAATAATAGATCAGTGAAAGGAAATGACAAGGAAACAAGTATTCTATTATACAGTATCATCATAATCAGACCAAAAATTTTGTTGACTGGCTCATGGTGGGAAGATTGAGGTGATTCAGATTAAATTTTAAGAATTATATCAAGACAACACAGTATTTACAAAGAGGAATAGATCGAAAGATCATAATTACAGAGTTTGGTAAATGATAGCAGAAAAAGTTGTTGGAAGTTTTCCAACTTGGTTATACTATAAATTAAAGATACCAAGAAATTATATACTTGGTTTAATGCTTTATCCAAGTTTAAGCAAATAAAGTTTGCATCTGCAAAGCACATGCATAGTGCAAAGCCCATATCTTTACGGACATGTATAATGCTATGCAATATGGGAAGAGTCACTACCTCACCAGTTTCGACCTTTATTAAGGTCTCATTAGTCGGAGCCAAACCCAGAGGTGATACTAAGGTTGAAGTAATGCAGAAGTCATATTTTCATATATGAGTAGCCAAAGGGTGTCACAGATTATTAAATTACTCTGGCCTTGAAGTTTTTCCACTTGGTTTAGGTGCAAACTTTGTTTGCTTACACCTGGATAAAGGATTAAACCAAGTATACAATTTCTTGGTATCTTTTAGCAGAAAAAAGATATGATTAATGCATATAAGTTGGTAGATAAGCTTTTTAGAGAAAGATTTTTATAGAATAAGGTAAGGAGAAAATGAACATTTCAGTAAAGGTTTTGCAAGCAAACAAGGATAAATTAAAATAGACAAGAGTCCTAGTTCAGCTCTTATCATTTTGTTTTTGCCACCTTTCCTCTAATTAAGATATACAGCCACAGAAAACAATCAAAAAAGACCATTCATGTGAATTGCTGAAGTAAATTTCTATCTATACTTTTGAAAAGAGGAATAAAAAATTCATTTATCAAATGTTAAGTGCATAGGTGAATAGAATGCATTGCTGAAGAGACCAGAGTCTCTTCATCCATTCATCATTCAGAGACTAGAGTCTCTTAATGATGAATGGATGTATATAGGATTGTCATAGGCATAGAAATAACTAGAATAGATCTCTTGAAATTAGTTATATAGACTCTGTGAATAATAATAATCATAATGAAATAACCACAGCAGTAGGGATAACTAGAGTAAACCCCTAAAGATTAGTATACAGATCCCATGAATGTCAAGTAATAATAACAATAATAATAATAATAATAACAACAACAACAACCAATTAAAGGTGCTGGGAAAGAGTAAAAAGTTTGTGATATGAGGCTACTCATAAATCTTATTTTTATAGGCAAAGCTCATAGCACATACCCTTACTAGGTTACACTGGATATTAGTACAGTAGTAGGTAATAATATCTTGTTATTATAACAACACACATTTCTGCATGTTGTTATGATAAAGAAATTATGGTACAATAATAATTAAGCATAGTCAAACATTATTATTATTATTATTCAGGCCTCCTCAAGAGACTCATCGTGGGAAGGCCTTCCTAGGAAACACAAAGTCTATCATATCACTCCTTGAACTCATTGACTGTTCTTGCTCTCTCACCACTCTATAAGGCAAGGCATTCCACGGTTCCACCACCCTCCATGCAAGAAACCACTCCTCATCCTCTTGCTCACAGCTTCCTTTCATACTTTCCAGGGATGGCCCCTTGTCATAGCTCCTTCCCACTGCTCCACTAATGAAAGAACTCCCCAGTGTCCACCCTGTAACTACCTCTCAACAGTTTAAAAGTCTCGATCATATCACCTCTCCTTCTTCTATTCACCAAACTCTGCAGCCCACATTCCCTCAGCCGATCCTCATAATTAGCATTGTTACATATTAACATAAGTAACATCTTTCAAGAAGTTATAAAGATATTAAATTATTATACTTACAATGGGTTGTTCTTTTAGCCTTTCTTTCTCTAAATCTCCCTGCTGAAAAAATTCACTCGCTACAAGTTCTGCAATTTTTCTTTGTATTTTCCATGGTTTGCAGATAGCTGACACATCACATGCAGTCATCATCATTCCTCTACTCATAAAAAAAATCTGACCATAAACAATCCATGTAATACTTAATAACATTATTAAGTGTATATTTTAATACTTTTATATTATAACTGTATATTGCAATAAGTTTAAAAAAATATTTAGAGGTTATAGTGGATATGAGCCTACTAGCACAGAGAATGATTAGTGATGAGAAGCAAGTGAAAAAAAAAAATTGAAAGTGGATTCGAATGACTGAATATATTCAAAAATTTGTGCAATGATACTGAAATTTTAACTTTTGTCATGAGTTGTCTGATTCATTATTTATGCAATCACAGCAGTGAAATCAAACATTTTTTTTTTTTTGTTCACTTGATACTTCACTGGAAATGATGGATGTGAAATGCAGCAAAAAAAAAAAAAAAAAAAGAAAGAAAGAAAAAAGAAGCAGGACGGAATCCTATATATTTGAAATCTATTACATGTTCAGTTAGAGGTTTAAAGAGAGAGAAAAAACTTCAAAATAAAATAATTGTAATAAAACTAGAGGTACTTAATATTTTAACCATTATATAGAGGTCAATATCGGAAGCAAAGAGCAAGAGTGGACAAACAGTCTGCTCATGCTCTTTTTGCTCAGTAAGCAACTAAAACGGAACAAGTTAAAAATAGAACTTTGCGGTATCCTACTGATCACCATCCTTTTCTTAGATTCAGCACTTGGATACAGTATATTACTCTCTCTCTCTCTCTCTCTCTCTTGCTGTCTCTGATACATGTCAGTTAACCAATCTCTTATCCATGTTACAAGCTATACGTGCGCACCCATCTCTTTGAGTTTGCAAAATAACTTCCTATGTGAAATTATCTTAAATCCTTTTGAAAAATCCAGAAGTACCACTGTATATCCATTCCCTTTATTTAACTTTGCTCTCACTCTATTGCAAAAAACAAACAGATTGGTAAAGCAAGACCTACAAAGATATGATGTCCTTTATTAAGGATCAAAGTGCTATCTAGCTACTCATCTCTGGATGTGAATCCTAACCAGCCTTTCCAGTATGTTAATAACTGCTTCAGATACAGATTGGTCTATAATTGGCTACATCAGTTCTATTATTATTATTATTATTATTCAGGCCTCCATGGAGTCAAAAGACTCATCGTGGGAGATCCTTCCTAAGAAACACAAAGTCTATCATACCACTCCTTGAACTCATTGACCGTTCTTGCTCTCACCACTCCATCAGGCAATGCATTCCATGGTTCAACCACCCTCTGTGAAAAAGAAAATCATTCCTCACCCTCTTGCTGACGGTTTCCTTTCGTAACTTCTAGGGATGGCCTCTTATCATCACTCCTTCCCGCTGTTCAACCAAGCGAAAGAACTCCCTAGTGTCAACCCTGTAACCACCTCTCAACAGTTTAAAAGTCTCAATCATATCACCTCTCCTTCTTCTATCCACCAAACTCTGCAGTCCACATTCCCTCAGCCGATCCTCATAACTATCATTGTACAGTCCTGAAACCATCTTTGTCATCTGTCTTTATACCCTTTCCACAGTTAATTTATCCCCTTCAAATCCTGGGGACCAAATCTGAGAACAATAGTCTAAGTGTGGTCTGATCAGAGAATTATACAACGGAATGATAACCCTTTTATCTCTGCAGGTCAGTGTCCTTCTCATAATTGCAGCAATCCTCTGTGTTACATTCACCACCTTTGCAATATGTCCCCTAAATTTCAGGTTTCTATCAATCATCAACCCCAGATCTTTTGTCTCCCCTACTTCCTCTCATAGAGTATGCAGCATCCCATCGATGTTTCCCAAACCTCAAGACCTTACATCTTGCTGCATTAAACTGATTCCCCCCATTCATTTCTCCATTTATCTAGCTTATTCAAATCCTCTTGCAGGGCTACCACACCTGCACTATTACTAATACTCCTTCCCAGCTTTGCATCATCCGCAAACAACTGAATATCCCCTTGCAATCCACTGGCAATGTCATTGATATAAAGGTTAAACAATATAGGTCCCAGTACTGAGCCCTGTGGGATCCCACTTGCAACCTTCTGCTTCGTTGAAACTGCCCCACCATACACAACTCTCTGATACCTATCGGACAGCCAATCCTGAATCCAGTTGACCAATTCTGACATCCAGACCCATGTGCTGCAACTTAAATACCAGCTTATCATGTGGCACCCTGTCAAATGCCTTTGTTAGGTGTAAGAAAATTGCAGTATATGCCTTTCCCTCATCTAATGTTCTTGTAAGCTCCATCCTTGTATAATACAATTATCTAGCTCTCCTTCCAATTCATTAAAAACCTTACGTTGATCTGAAGTTAAAAAATCATTGTCAGAAAAACTGCTATTTCTCTTGTGCATTCCTTAACTGTGCTGATATCCCACCATTGTGTTTGCATTAGGCTCTTGCAATATCTTTCTCCCCATTCAAGTGCCATTTCCTACTAAGAAGTTGACTACCATGATTTGACTCATGGTTAACCACAGGCATTATGAGATGTGGTGAGGACCCTATCTCCCCCACATGTCACATATGTATAAGGCAAACAGGCCCTGTGAACACACACAGAGCTAGTGTGCTTGTTCTGGGAGGATGAAAAACCTGAGTTTCTGGGTGAAAAAAGCCCCTACTTCTGTATGAAAATGGCTAACTCACTTTTAGTCAAAAGAGACCAGATAAAGGTTCCTCACATCAAATCCAGGTCTTTCCGACCAAAGGCCTTCGTCTATACTGACTGAGCTATGGAGGGCTCTTTAACTAATATAGTAATACACAATAAAATAACCTAACAAGTCAACAATTTTAATCATTTGAGTATAAGTCACAATGAAGATTTAGACATTTCTTATAAAAATTAACAAATTCTCCAAAGTAAATGGAATAATAAACAAAACATTAAGGCAAGCAATAGTTACTCAAAAAAAAAAAGCACAATGTTGGATTTTAGTGATGTGGTCTGCAGAATAGGAAAGTAAAAGACTTGGAAGAAGTAGAGCAAAGAATGTAGGAAGAAAATATAGAAAAAGAGGAAAAATCAAAAGGCCAGTGTCATCACTGGAGGGTCCTACCTCATCATGAACAGGTGCCCCACATGAGGGAAGTTAAAGGAAAAGTAACAATAATAATAATAATAAGAGTGATAATTTAAAGAATTTCAGTGTAAACAGTACTTATGCAAGTATTGATAGCAGATATGTTATTCTGTCAATTATCATAATATAAGTAGGGAAAGCTGGTGTGTTGTGTTAGTAGGTGTTTCTATCTGTACCGACTGAGCTACGAAGGCTCATGCAATATCTTTAATACCCCTTTTTCTTTTCATAACTATTTTGTGGTATTACAACACATAAACACAAAAGCATAAAAAGAGATTTATTTACTAGCTTATATTTTGCTCAATTTCAAACCAGCATCCCAGAGCACAACTACTCGTTGCAGTTTACATATGACAACGAGTAAGTGAAACAATTTAAAGTGTAATGGCCAACAGATCTAAAGTCCTAATTTGGCACCCTCTAATGTCATATAGAAGTTATTACAGTTTTAATAACAATGCAACCATAGTACTTAAGGTTAGGAGAATGCTTCATAGCCATTGTTGACTTTAAAAATATTCTTTCTGATCCTGTGATAATTTCTATATCATATGCAGGTTTTTTTCCCCATTTAATTCTGTGTGAAATGATGTCTAAAGCATTGCCATAATGATGGTAGTAAATGTATTTCAAAGGCTGATATTAATGGATCTTCTGTATGTTCATAATAGACTGAGTTACAACTACGTGACACTTTATGCACTCCAGGATGTGCTAAAGGATGCAGTTTGTTCTTAGGAGAGCAGATGAGAATTGCTAATTTCACACGTGGTTTGAATGTGGTGGTGGTGTGAAGATTATATATCATTAGTACTTCTGTCTTTTCGGATAAATTCCAGATATGGATAGTAATAATGATGCTTTGCTCTTGTGTGTTTGGGAAGAGGAGAGGGGGGAGCATGTAGTATTTTTTCTATTTTGTTAGAGCTTAGTCATTGGCCAAAAAAAGTGTGGTGAAGATAGGTTAATTCTGCAGAAATAGCTGCATCACTGGTATATAGCCATGGCTCCAAGAGTTAGTGTTTTGAGGATTACATACTGTTGTGCTGAATGATGATGTGATTGTTTATGTAGATATCTTCCAGTGTGTGTTAGCTTTCTATAAATTGAAAAAGATAGTGAACCATCTGAGTAGCTAACATGTCAAGAACCTTGAGGATTATATGCTGTTGGGCTGGATGACGATGTGATTGTGGTATCTTCCAGTGTATATATATTAGCTTTCTATAAATTGAAAAAAAGATAGCAAACCATCTCAGTGGCTAATGTGTCAAATAAAGACAGACAGTTATTAGATTCTTTTTTTTTAACATGAAATGAATTTTAGGGTGTTGGATGCTAAGGTGAGTTAAGAAGGAATCCAAAGTGGTTTGCTCATGATGCCAAATGACCAGTACATCATCTACAAATAGTAGAGCTGAATTAAACATTTGAAAGTAGCTATGGCAAGTACTTTGTTCTCAAAATGCTTGATGCATAAATTGGCCAAATGGGAAAGGGGGATCCATTGTAATATCATAGTACTGGAATGGGTTTCACTGCATGGGAAATACAAGAAATACATTCACTACCATCCTAAAGATGGAAAATCTGAGCTGACAAACCTTTAGAACTTCACATAGGATTAGATGGAAGAAAACAAATAAGCACATAGAATATCGATTTTCATCTAGAAGTCATTACAGGTCAGAGAGACTATTTTTAGTCAGTAACTACTATGAAGTCTTCTCTTAACCTTAACAAGTATATGGCACATTAATCTGTCAACTTCAGTGTAATAACTTCTTTTAGAGGAATTTAGATTTTAGAAATTAGGATTTTTAGATCTTTTGTCCATTACAATTCGAATTGCTTAAATTACTTGTTATTGTTATTGATAAGGTGACAGAGGATCTTAGGGAGAAAGGATGGAGTCTGAAGGATGCCCTGGACCGGAGAACTTGGAAGAGGAAGGTTAAAGATCGGTGCGCCGACCCCGTTTAACATGGCATAGTGAAAGAAGAAGAAGACTTGTTATTGCATATAAACTGTAAAAAGTAGTCATGCTCTCAGGATATTGGCTTGAAATCCAGTGAAATATAAACTGATCAATAAAATATCTTTTTATGAATTGGCATTTTTGTGTCTAACCACCATAAAAAAGTTATGATCTCCAATCCCACTTGAGCCTGTCTACAAGCTTGAATGTACCTCATCCACTTCTATCTTTCATTAAGTTCCATCTCATCTTCCAGAAAACTAATGGGTCTGTCTGGAATTTATATGTTACAAAAGTAATTACTTAATTCCTCAGTTATTTATCCCACATTTGACACATCTGTATTCACTAAGGTTAATGGTATTTTTTATTGGGGTGGTAAATCTATCAAATTTGTTCATGGAGTGGTTTGAAGAGAAATCCAAACAATACATACATCAAGTTTGTATTGCTCAGATATGTCGATGATATATTCATCATTTGGCCAAGCTCTACTACTCAATTAAAATTTGTCACATACCTCAATGATATGTGCCCTCATATTTAGATACACCTGTAGTATCCGAGCAGAACACACTGAATTTTTCCTATATGAGGAAAATTGATACCTGTATGCTACATCTCATTTTCACCCAAAGCAAAAAAAAATAAGCATTATTCGCTCCCTACATGATAGAACTTATCTTTGTTAATACAGATAAAAAAAAAAAATCAAAAGCTTGACTATCTCAGCATCATCATATTATAGAATGGTTACAACAGAATATCAGTCAACAAAATTCTATCTCTGAGACAGTCAGATGAACATGAAAAACAAAACTTTGGAGGAATAGTGATTCTCCCTATATACAGTCTGTCACAGATAAGATATCAAGGATACTGCATCAACAAAATAAAAAAGGCTGTCTTATAATCCCCTCAAAAAGATCTCTAATCTCGAAACTGCCAAATCTACCTCTCAAAAAATCTGATGTCTACAAGACCACTATACCTGTGGATTGTGCTACATAGGTACAGTGGTCTTGCAGACAGGCAAGTCAGGAGAGGTACACCAATCGAGCACATCAAGGATGTAGAGAACAAAAGGGAAAGCACAAATCAGGACTAGCAGCACATACAACCGAAATCAAACAAGTATTATGTCAACAAACCAAAATTCTCCAAATAAATTACAGATTTTTCTCAAGAGTATTCAAGGAGTCAGCTGAAACGATCAAGCATCCTCCACAGTGAAACAAAAACAAGGAATGATTTTACATCATGTCTGGTCTTTCCTAGTTAAACATGCCCTACTAGTTACCAAGTTCCCTACTGGTAACCATGAACTCACATGGTTACCAGTAGTTCACAGTGAATCGCAAAAGAGCAAATGCAAGTTTTCCAGTGTTATTCCTGTATTCAAATATTTTATTATGTACATTACATCTTATAATCTGTTTTTTAGTTTATTCGGTTATTTCTCCTGATGATGTGAAACACCAGAATTTTCATGAAACTAGTTGAGTAGTGTCAATATATTAATTCTATGCCCCATCTGTTTTATTATGTGGAAGAATACTGTTTTCTCATTTTTCTCAATCATGCTATTCACTTCTCCATTCATAAGAATGGTTTTGTTATTCCATATTGCTTCTTGCTCAGATCCACTCTCTGCAGTCATGACTCTTCCTTCCAGCAGTAGCCTCTCTAGATGACACACATATCAAAACCATTCAAATGCAGTCCATCACTTATATGGTGCTATTCATCCCTCAAAGTCATCCTGCACTCCTTTTTCTTCACACATTTCTGTGCTAGCATACCATTAATGATCTTTACCCTCAGTCTCAACTATCACTGTTACTGGGCAACACACTGACTACCATTACTGCCATACTTTTATCCTCCTCAATAAACTCCTAATTTCCATCTTACATTCTCCTTCTTTCCAACTAACTCATTCATCCTCTCATTCACCACATCTCTAATTGAATCCCATACAAAACCATATAAGAATCATTATTATATCTTTCATATGGCTATCATTCATTCCATTCTTTTTTAATTTTTCTATACATATCTACAATTTTCTTTATATTTCACTCCATATTATCAAAACAAGTCCACTAGAGGGCTACATGGTGTGTAGTGTTTGCAGAGAGCTCCCAAAAAGATAAGTATTCTCAAAATAATACGTAATTATACAGAGAGAGAAAATGGTTTGAATGATGAAAAAAAAATGAGAAATTAGCTGTAATGAGTGAGATTGCACGGTTACATAGAGTAATATATAGGGCAAAGCGGCAGTTGGAGAGACTGCAGAACTCTTTCCCGAGCGCTTCAGCAAACGGAAATAAGCAAGTGCACGAAAGGAATAATAAGCGTATGATTGGGAGTGTTTCAGAAATGAAGGAAAGATTGTTGTATGGTAACTCATTAGTAAGAGGTGTGATTGATGAGAGTTTAACTAAATCATACTTACCGGGTGCAAAAATTAAAGATGTAAGTGAGAGTATTAGAGCGCAAAAACAGAGGGTGAAAGAATTGATAGTAGTGGTGGGTACGAATGATTTGAAAGGAGGTAAATTTGATATGAGAGAGGACATGAAGGAATTATTAAAGGTAGCGAAAGAAAAGAGTGACAGAGTTAGGATAGTGAGTCTGTTGCCACGGTATGACAGAGAAGAATTTAGAAGGGACATAATCGCAAATGACTTTATGCGCAGGTTATGCAGACGGTGTGGTGTGGAGTTTGTGGATGTGTGGAGTGATTTGTACAAGATGGCTGGCTTAAGTTTGAATGGATTTGGTGTGCGAAGACTAGAAAAAGTGTTGCTGAGTGAAGTGAGAGTGGATGTGCAAAATCAGGGAAACTAGAACTATTAAGGAGGGGAGGAAGTGGATTTGCAGACATCAGTGAGGCAGTTGAGTGTAAGAATGTTTATAATGTGCTCAAGCCAGTACGAAGGACAAGAAAGCAGAATGGGACAGTTAGTATAACGCATCAAGATAGGGGTGGGACAAAGGGATCTTTGCATTTCATGCATACTAATGCCAGGACTATTAGGAACAAGAAGGAAGAATTTTTGGCCTTGGTTGGCTCTTCCTGGCCACAGGTTATTGGCATTAGTGAAACATGGCTGACAGAAGATGATATAGTTAGTGGGATAGAATGTGTAGGGCAGTGGTTCTTAATCTTTTCAAAGTCACAGAACATTTTTGATTATAAGAAAAATTTGGGGAACACCAAAAGCATTAGGGCCATAAAACTAACAATAAAAAGGCGCATGGACTTGCCTTTTTTAAAATTGGAACCTATTTTAATGCGATACTTGAGCTTGAATATACTGTTTCAAAACCAAAACAATTAGGGAATATTTTTGTTGTTATTCTTGTTAAAATTATTTCACTTTAAAATGTATAATTTGTAATAAATATCAATTATTTAAACGATATCTCATCAGCTGCACCCTCTCCATAAGTAAGAAATATTTATTCATGTATAAAGAGTCCAATAGTTATAATTATTTACAGAAATTTATAATTATCTGACAGAAACTAAAACATCCTGTAATTGTTTTGAGCAGTGTATGCATTAAAAAGCTACCCTCATCTCTTTGTCTATACTAGTTAAGTCTTTCATGCTTTTTAGTTTTTATATGGGTTAATATTGAGAAACCGAGATCACTGCAACAAAATTTTCAGTGCTCTTGTGGATAGCTGAGTATTCGGCTTGACAAAAATACAAAATTCCTCAGAATTATTTCAGAGAATTTCATTTTTAGAGTACGATCTGTTGACAAGGTAACGGATAGTTCTTCCTTGTAATGAAAATTCACAACTCGATGTATTAACTGTGCCAAATGGATTTCGTATCCAGTCATAATTGTGTGTATTTAAGGAAGGAAAGTAACTTGAAATCTTTTCTTCAAATATTGTTAATTGTTCTGTTATAACGGAAATAATTCCCTCGACATATTTATTTGGACTAGCCAATTACATTCAGAACTGTATCATGTGACATCTTCCACCGGCAGAACACTTGCAACCATTTTGCGGAACACAGGTGTTCTGGGAACACCTGTTAAGAACCACTGGTGTAGGGTATAGTGTGTTCAGGAGAGACAGAGAGAATAAAATGGGGAGGAGTATTGTGTTATTGATGATAGCTGATGAACTGCAACCAAGGAGAATAGAAGTTGTATTGCAGGATAGTGAAAAGAGCTCATTTGAGGCTATTTGGTGTGAGACTGAGACTAACGAAACAAAATGTACAGTTGGGTGCTGCTATAGACCAGGTGATGGAATAGATGGTGGTGATAGTATGCATAGGCAAATTGATGAAATGAGTAGAAGGAGTTTAATTATTATGGGGGATTTCAACTATGGTAACACTGATTGGAAGGAGGAGAGGACACGTGAAGAAGGAATGATTTTATCCAATTACTGAGGGATAACCATCTCAGACAGCATGTAATGGAAAATACTAGGGGTTCGAGAGTGCTTGACCTAGTAATAGCATCTGAGAATTTGACTGTAATGAATATGATCATGTTGCCACCTATTGGTGAGAGTGATCACAGGGTCTTGACCTGGGAGTGGCTAAATGTGTGAAATTTTTGATTAAGACAGGGTACATGTGGAATTACCGTGCTGGCAAGTATGACAAGCTTAGGAGATTGCTTGGTTCAGTGCCATGGCATGTAAAACTGCAAGGGCTGGATGTTGATAGGGCATGGGAAGTGGTCAGGGAGCATTTGCAGGAGGTTATGGCTGACTGTATACCTAGAGTACGAATAGTAAATCAAGTAGGGGTTAAATGGATGAATAACACCATTAAACTTGAGTTGCAGAAAAAGAAACAATTGTGGAAGGAATTTAAGGAGAAAGGTGACCTGTAGGCACATGAACGGTATCAAGCGCAGGCCAGAAGAGTAATGAGTGTGGCGAGAAAAGCAAAAACGGATTATGAAAGGAAATTAGAAATGCAAGCTAAAGAGAATCCCAAACAGTTCTTTCAATATGCTGCTAGTAAAAGAAAAACTGTACACGGCAGAATGATTTTAAGGAATGCCAATGGTAGGGAGGTCACTGAATCAGTCAATATAGTGGAATTACTGAGTGAGCACTTTGCAAGAGCATATCATCCAGGTGGTAATGTTGAAGGAATGAAGGAACCATTAATTTGTATGAGAATTGTGGTGAATGAAGTGGAGGTGAATAGTCTATTACAGAACCTTAATGTGAATGCATCTTTGGGATTGAATGGTATATCAGCACGGGTCTTACATGAAGCAGCTAAAGAACTGTCAGTGTGCTTATCCTTATTGTTTAATCTGAGTCTCGGGTCTGGTTTAGTCCCGAAGGGGTGGAAAGAGGGAAAAATAGTTCCAATGCATAAAGGAGGATCCAAGACTACTGTTGCAAATTACCGACCGATCAGCATATCAGGAGTCGTTGTCAAGGTCTTGGAGAAAGTAGTCAAGGGAAAAATACATGAATGGATTGATGAAAATGAGATACTGTATGGGGGATACCATGGTTTTGTGAAGGGTAGATCATGCCTCAGTAACTTGCTCAGGTTTTATAACACAGTGATGACTGAACTGGATAAGGTAATGGGTTTACAGTTATACTGCTGGACCTGGCTAAGGCCTTTGACAGGATACCACATGGAAGTCTAAACCATAAACTGCAATATATGGGAATGGATATAGGGTTGGTGAGATGGATAGGAGGGTGGTTGATGGAGAGATACCAGAGAGTAGTTTACTCAGGAGTAGAGTCCAAAAGACGGCCTGCGACTAGTGGTGTGCTGCAGGGTTCTGTTCTTGGACTGCTGCTGTTTAATTTGTTCATTAACGATATAGGGAGGGATCTGAGAGGAACGGTTCATTTATTCACTGATGATGCTGAGTTGGGTAGGGCAATAGTGAAGGCAGAAGATGTCAAAATTTTGCAGGAGGATTTGGATAGATTGGAGGTCTGGGCTAAGGAGAATGAATGTCAATTTAATGTGGCAAAATGTAAGGCACTTTGGAGTGAAAAGATTAGCACCAGTATATCACATTGGTGGAACTGCACTCCAGGAGAGTGATGAGGCCAGGGACTTGGGAGTGTTGGTGGATAGGGAGTTGAAGTTTAGGGGCACATCGCAAAATTGGCTAAATCAGTTCATCAAATCACTTGGATGCTGAACAATACGAGCAGAGATAAGCAAGTTATTGTTCCTCTTATCGAGCCTTGATAAGACCCCATCTTGATTACTAGATCTGGTCACCTAGGTTTCTTCTTGACGGGGAGGAGGTGGAGAGGATCCAGAGGTGAGTGACCAAGATAATAGCAGGTCTATGGAATGAACCTTATGAGAACAGGTTGAAGATTTGTGGGTTGCAGAAACTGGTTGATAGGCAGAAAAGGGGAGATATGATTGAGACATTCAAATTGCTGAAGGGTGTTCTATAGGATTAAATCAGAGGATATTTTTGAGAACAGGACTGGTGGTGGGGGGGAGGACTAGGGGACATCCATGGAAGATGGGCGAGAGTGTGGTTAGTAAGGGTGTTAGAGCTGGGTTTTTTTACTTTTAGAGTGGAATAAGCTGCCTGAGTCTGTTGTGGGTGCTATGATAGTGAATGAGTTCAAGGCAAAGTATGATAGACTGTGCGAATGTCAAATAGCTGTGACGGACATGATGTTTAGGGCCTCCCTCGATGAGTCTAAGGACTCCTTGGAGTCGTCCGTAATAATAATAATATAAGCTTCATCTTCACCAATTCTGCTTTCAAATCCTTCACGATTTTTAGCTTTCATTCATTCTCACTATCTTACCATCAGTTACACATGCTTTTTTGCCATCAGTCCTGCTCATTATCTTACCATTAATTGCACTCTGTTTTTCACCATCTGTCTTTCATACTTTCTTAACACTGAGTACCAGTCACAAATATCAAACAGCTACACTCAATCTAAAAACTATACAATAAATATTAAATTAATTAATCTGGAGAGGGAATATCTAATAAAGATGTTGTAGATATCCTGCAGGATGATTTAAATAAATTGGCAGTGTGGGCAAAGGACAATGGTTGTCAATTTAATGTTGTAAAAATGTAAGGTAATGCACTTTGGATTGAAAAGATTACATACTTTGTATCATATTGATGGTGCTGGATTACAAGGATCTGGAGTGATGCCAGATAAAGATTTGAAATATTGCAAATTGCTCATTGCAATATTTTGCCAACAATTTGCAAATTGCAAATTGTTGGTAAAATAGCTCAAAGGATTACTTGGATATTGAATAACACATTGACAAGTAAAGATAGAGAGGTTATTATTAAGGCTATGGTTTGGACGCATGTTAACTACTGTGCATAGATTTAGTCACTTGTGGTAGAGAGGGTTTCAAGACAAATGACCAAGCTGGTTACAGGTCTATGGAATGCTCCCTATGAGAATAGACTGAGGGTGTGTGGGTTGCAGAGTTTAGTTAACAAGCAGAGGAGAGGGGTCATGATAGAAACTTACAAGTTACTAAAAGGATTCTATAAGATTGACACAAAAGAAATTTTTCAAAAGGTCATCCCAGGAAGTTGTGTAAGAGTGTTGTTAGTAAAGGTGTGTGGACTAAGTTTTTGCTTGGAGAGTGGAACAGTCAGAGGCAGCTGTGAGTGCCCCAATGGTGAATAAGTTTAAGGAGAGGTATGACAGGCATTGTGTGCATAATGATTAGGATGGGTCTTCCATGATAAGTCTTTTGACTCCATGGAGATACTCATATAATAATATGTTGCCACAGCCCTTACAATAATGATTTTGATACATTTTGCCACCTGATGGTCAAACTCATAATGAATGACATGATAGTGAGATTTTATAGCAAGAGAGGTTTGGAATATGTGGTTGCTTGGAACGCATTCATGAATGATAAAAGAGAGCTGTATATAAGAGATGGGTTGCATCTGAAAAATGGAACGGTACAAGCAGTTGGAGAGGATGCTGTTAAGCAAGTGAGAATGTTAGGGCAGGGAAATAGCAGGGATAATGGCTTGGGAGATGAGAGGATATATAGTATATGTATTCTGCTATAGCAGAACCGAGTTGAGTCTCAGGAGAGCAATAATAGTTGTGGAAACATTTCCAATGCACTAATTTTTCTTTATACAAATGCCAGAGGTATCAGGAATAATGAAAATTAGTTTGTGGTGTTGATAGATCCAGTCAATCTGAAGATTACTGGTGTAAGTAAAACATGGATGACAGAAGATGACAACCTGACAGAGAGAGAGATAAAGGCTAATTTGTTCAGAAGGGTAGAGAGGATAAAGAGAGCAGTGGAAGGTTACTTATTATAAGTGATGAACTGGACTAACTCAGTAGAGAACTGGGGAAGGGAGGGATGGTACTGATTATTTTAAAAGTGTATGGTGAGAAGTAGAGTTGGGCAGGACAGTATAATTAGAATTATGTTGCTAAAGATTACGAAATACAGATAATGAAGAAAATGATAAGTGGGAAATGTTTAGGCAAATTGGTTTGGCAAGTGCATAACAAAGTGATCGTTATGAGGATTTTAACTCTAGTAATATAAACTGAAAAGAGGGAACAGTATAGAGGAATAAGGGAACTGAATTTTTGAACCTTGTGAGGAAGAATCTTAGGCAGCATGTAGCAGAGGAAACATGAGAATCAAGAGTATTGGATTTGTTCATAGCATTAGAGAAACTGTAATAAATTTAGTTTAATCCTTTATCCAAGTGTGAGCAAACAAAGTTTGTGCCTGAAAGTATCTTCAGACTGGGGTAAGGTGGTACAACACCAGGCAACTCGTTGCAAAGGTGGAGCAAGCTAACATCACTCTTATCTCCCATAATGCAAACACATCTCCTTGCGGATATGTATAATGTTATGCATTAAGGGAAGGGCCACTACCCAGACTAGTTTCGACGGAGATGTCTTTTGCATTATGGAAGATACTGAGATAGGAGTGATGTTAGCTTGCTCCACCTTTGCAACGAGTTGCCCGGTTGTTTCTTTAATGTTGAAAGTTTATTTTTCACTTGGTTAGACTATAATAAATTTAGTTTAATCCTTTATCCAAGTGTGAGCAAACAAACTTTGCGCCTGAAAGCATCTTCAGGACTGGGGTCAGGTAGTGCAACACCGGGAAACTCGTAGCAAAGGTGGACCAAGCTAACATTACTCCTATCTCAGTATCTCCCATAATGCAAAAAACATCTCCTTATGGATATGTATAATGTTATGCATTAAGGGAAGGGCCACTACCCAGACTAGTTTCGACCTTTAATGAGGTCTCTTCAGTGGGATCTGAAGACTAACCACAACATCCTTTGGTCAAAAACTCGCCTCTTACATAGATCCCGTTATAAATTTGAATGTTTATTCAAATAAAGTGTAGATGCTTACTCCATCGTCCTAACCTGAATCGGAATAACTGTGTTTTGATATATCTATATCAAAAATCTGGGAAAGTCTAATCAGGATAACTCATTAATTCATATTCATTTTATGTTATTTAATATTATTAATTAATATCTTTATTTCAATCATTTCTCTGCTTAAAAATATTCCCTTTAATACTTAGTGATATAACATCACACGGCTTGTTCTATTTTTAAATGATCTATTGTTAGTATTCCACCTTGTTTTTTAAAACTGTTGTTCTTGTAGTGCCACTGAAGATGGTCTGATATTTCCAGACCGAAATATTTGGTTAATTAAATATCTTTCTTGTGTTTACTTGCATATATTATTCAGTCTTTATGTCACAAGTATCCTTAAAACATCTAATACCACTGTTGTCAACCCAATTCTGGATCCTTGTTCTAACTAGCCTCTCCAACACTTTAACCACAACAACTGACATAGAGACTGGCCTTTGGTGCTTAAGTTCTGTCACCTCCTTTATGAAGATTTACAATCTTTCCTTCTTTCTACTTCTTTGGAATTTGACCTAATGTAACACTGATATTAAACAAATATCCTAAGGCAGATGTCAACTCCCTGGCACATTCCTTCAAAATGTGTGGTGATATATCATCATGGCTCACAGCCTTATTAACATCAGGTGTACTCAATTCCCACATACTTCTTGCTCACTAACAGTTAATCAGTCTCTCCTCATCCACTGTTCTCAAACTATCTATGATCTCACATTTACAAGGATGTAAGACCTTTATGAATTGCTCATTAAATATCTCAACTATATCCACTTTAGCAGTTGTCCTTATACCATTTTCTCCAATCAATGTCATCCTAATATATTCATTCTTTTTTTTTTTTTTTTTTTTTGCAGGCTATTGAGAGAACTCCCTGGGATTTTTTTGGCTTCATTAGCTAACTCCTGCTCATACTTCACTTTTGCTATCCTTACCAACTAAGTCAGTCTCCTTGTCTGTTCTTTGTAATCTTTATGGAATTGATTATTACCACACCTCTTATGTCATTCATCCATTTCACATCTACCTTATTTAACCTTCTGATCATTGAAATACATTTAGACATTGCTTCTATTAGATAATTCTTAAATATCATTGATCTCCTTTCCACACAACTCCTCCTTCCATGCAGCAGCTGTAAACTGTCTCATGAGTTTCTCATAATCACCAGCCTTGTAGTTCCACATATACCCTTTCCTCACAGAGGTTCTCACACTGCTGGCAACCACCCAGGTGATCACTTCATGATTACTCTCACCTCATTTATAATAACATCCTCTGATGAGATGATCAAATCCAAGGCCCTCAATCCTCATGTACCCTCTGTTGCATACTGCCTGAAGTAGTGATCCCTCAAAAACTTGAGAAATTAATTTTATTTACCTCCAGTTGCTATCTCATCTTCCAAATCTATATTGCCATAATTAAAATAACCTATAATGATAACTATTTGCTTGGCTAATTTGCTTATACATTTCATGGTCACTACCCTCTACATTACCAGGTCTATAGCAACATCCTACTAAATATTTCATTCTATTCATCTCTATCTCATTCTTAACTGCCTCAAAACCACTGCCAGTATTTACCTTTTGCATCTCTACCTTGTATGGACATAACTCTTTCTATATCATCAATAGCACCCCCCCTCCATTATTATCCTTTCTATCTTCACGAAACACATCCATCTACCCTTCCATCTCTATTCCTGTCAGGATGTCATTCTCATCCAACTATGTCTCACTCATTCAAACAATTTTTTGGGTGAATGAACTCATTCAATGCAGCCATTTCAGTTTCCTTGTTTCTGATACTCCTAGCATTCATATACAAACACAACAGCTCATTCCTGGATCTATAACAAGTCTCACTGATATCACTTATTAGATATGATACCTTATCAGTTCTGTGTGTAGTGATGATTATTTTAACTGCACCATACATTAATAATGTATGGTGCAGTTATTTATATATATTTATTTATATACAGATAAATGAATAACTAAAGAATATAAATGAGTATTAAGATATATAAGGTTTTAAATAAAAAAGAACTATGTACTTTTTTTAATATAAGTGCTTTCTTTGAAATAAATTTTTGCATTATATGAGTTTTATTGTTATCATTATTAAGGAAGTCCTCAAGAATTCCACAGGTGTGTGTGTAACTTTATTTCACCAGCATATCAACTCACCTTAACAAATCCTTATTTTTCTCCCGTGTCCAGTTAGCATCTGTGATTCTGACCATGTCTGTGAATTGATTTTTCTTCCTGAAAATTAAAAAAAAAATTAAAAAATGTCTATTCACAGAATTTTGCAGAAAATAATAAGCAACTGACAAATTCCTTATTTTGGAAATTATAATGTATTGTATTTGTGTTGATGTTTTTGATATAGTTGCATTAAAAACTACAGGAATACCTCGATTATTGCGATTCTCGATTCATCGCGGTTTATAATTTGATACTAAAATTCCAATTATTGTGCTCCAAATTTGAATTATCGTGGATGTGAGATGTAGCCCACTACATATGCAACCAGTTTGAGTTGCCACTCTCCAGGTATCGCTCTCTTGTAGTGCTTCATTTTTATCCGACGGCGCCTGCTCACCACTCACCAGTAACTGTCCGCCTTTTCCTGAAGTACATGTGGATATTTATTTCTCTTCTTATTTACCCCTAAAATGAATGCTAAAAGAAACAAGGATGATATCAAGTCTACAGCTATCGAGAAGAAATGTAGAGTGATCATCTTAGAAGATAATTTGCATATGATAAATAAGTATGAAGCAGGCATAACCAAAGCCAAAATTGCAAGAGAGCATGGTCTAAATGAATCAACTTTTTGCCATATTTTAGACCACGCTGCAAACTATAAGCAACTAGGACAAAGTGCATCGACCTCGTCTGGATCCCAAACTACGAGAAACAGAAGCCATCTTATGATTGAAATGGAAATGCTATTGTCAGTGTGGATAGAAGATTGTAACCAAAAGAAAATTCCTCTAAGTCAAATGACTATAAAAACAAAAGCATTGAATTTGTTTGAAACTTTAAAAAGAAAACAATTAGAAAGCGAAAATGATTCAGCATCAGTAGTGGAAGAAACTTTCTCTGCAAGTTCAGGGTGGTTTGATCGGTTCAAAAAGCGATCAAGCATTCATAGTGTTCGTGTACAAGGTGAAATTGCAAGTGCCGATGAAAAAGCAGCAGCTAGTTTTCCTGGTGAATTGCAACAGATCATTGAAGAAGGAAATTATACCGATGATCAGATATTTAATGCTGACGAAACAGGCTTATTATGGAAAAAAATGCCCACTAAAACATTTTTAGCAAAAAATGAAAAATCACAGCCTGGCTACAAGGTTTTGAAGGAACATGTAACACTTTTACTATGTGGCAATGTGTCTGGAGATTACAAGATAAAGCCTTTCTTTATTTATTGTTTACAAAATCCTTGTCCGCTTAGAAGTTTAGGTAAAAATTTTTTCCCTGCTCATTGGAGATTCAATAGAAAAGCTTGGATGACAAAAACTATTTTTGAGGATTGGTTTAAAAACTGTTTTGGTCCTGAAGTTGATAGGTACTGCAAGTCATTAAATCTTGATTTTAAGGAGTCTGGAGATTACAAGATAAAGCCTCTCTATTTATCGTTCACAAAATCCTCGTCCGCTTAGAAGTTTAGATAAAAAATTTTTTCCCTGCTCATTGGAGATTCAATAGAAAAGCTTGGATGACAAAAACTATTTTTGAGGATTGGTTTAAAAACTGTTTTTGTCCTGAAGCTGACAGGTACTGCAAGTCATTAAATCTTGATTTTAAAATCTTGTTGATATTAGATAATGCACCTAGTCATCCAAAAGCACTGAATGATTTGTGCGAAAATGTAAAAGTTATTTATTTACCATCTAATACCACTTTCATCATCCAGCCAATGGATCAAGGTGTAATTGCATCCTTTAAGGCATATTACCTACGAAGAACTTTCACAAGCAATAGAAAAGACCACAAGAGATGAAGCTATGACTTGGACAGAATTCTGGAAGGCATTCAATATCAAAAATTGCATTGAGAATGTCAAGGAAGCATGGAGTGAGGTAATGTCTAGAAACCTGAGAGTGGCATTGCAAAAGATTATTCCTCATTGTGCAAATGATTTTAAAGGATTTGAAAATGAAGTAACCCATGTTATCAATGACATAACTAAGCTTGACTTCGATCTAGGACTAAAAGAAATCGAAAAAGGTGATGTTCAGGGCCTGCTTGAGTCACATGATAAGGAGCTGGATGATGAAGACCTAATTAACCTTGAGAGAGAACATGCTTACGATGCTCAAATCGATGATAATGACGAACAAATTGATGTGGCACCGAAGGAATTTACCCTCAAAGAAATGGACAAAATGTTTAGAACTGCTGAAAATTTTAAAGAAAAAAAATCTTGAACGGTGATCCTAATCTCGAGCGATCAATGAAAGTTCATCAGGAAATTGAAAATTCCATCCGTTGCTACCGAGTTTTATACGAAGAAAAAAGAAAGAAAAAATTCCGCCAGACAACTCTACACCAATTTTTATCCAAGAAAGAATAACTGCATATACTGTATGTATTCCTTATATATATAAATAAAGATTAAAGAATCTTTTTTCTTCTTCTGCAGCTTCTCCCACTTAAGTGGGGTCACTGTTTGTTATGAGTCTCCTCCACACCTTCCTGTCTTGGGCTGTCACCACATCCAAGTTCTTCATCTTCAAGTCCTCTTCTACCAGCTCCTCCATCTCTTCTTTGGCTGCCCACGCTTCCGCCTTCCTTGCACATCCATCTGCATGACCCTTCTTCCCACATATTCATCTTCCCTCCTCATCACATGACCAAACCATCTCAACCTTGCCTCCTGTATTTTCGCTCCTAAGTTCTTAACTTTCACTGTTCCCCTGACATAGTCATTTCTCAGATGATCCTTTCTGGTCACACCGCACATCCACCAAAGCATTCTCATCTCTGCTACTTCCATCCTGCTGATGTTATTTTTCCTCAGGGCCACAGTTTCTATAGCATATGTCATAGCTGGCCTCACTACTGTCCTATAAATTTTGCCTTTCAGATTGATCGGCCCCCTCTTATCGCATAACACTCCAGCCATCTCCCTCCAGTTCCTCCAACCCGCTTGTATCCTGCATCCCACTTCCTTCTCAGCTCCGGCATCTTCTTCCACTGTTAAACCTAAGTATCTAAAGTCTCTCACCTTCCTGATGACATTTCCTTCCAGCTCCAGATCTGTCTCCTGGCCACTGCCACTACGCAACACATATACTCTGGCTTACTTCTGCTCAGTCTTATACCTCTCTCTTCCAGTACTTTTCTCCATGTTTCCAGTTTAGTTTCCGCTTCTTCTCTTGAATCTACACACAGCAAGATGTCATCTGCATACAACATTATCCAAGGTGCATCTTCTCTCACCTCGTCTGTTACCACCTCCATCACAATATTAAACAGAAACGGACTTAATGCTGACCCTTGATGCAAGCCAACTGTTACTTGAAAACTTTCTGTCTGTCCCAAACAGGCCCGAACACTTGTCTTCACATTTCTGTACATTTCCCGCACCAACCTGACATATTTCTCCGGCACCTTCTTCTCCCTCAGACACCTCCAGACTTCTTGCCTTGGCACTCTATCGTATGCTTTCTCCAGATCAATAAATACCAGATGTAGCTCCCTTTGTTTCTCTCGATATTTTTCCATCATCTGTCGTAACCCAAAGATAGCATCTGTTGTTGATCTACCAGGCATGAAGCCAAATTGTTCCTTTGCAATCTCCACCTCCTCCCTCAATCTACCATCAAGAACCCTTTCTAGGATCTTCATTGTGTGGGACATCAACTTTATTCCTCTGTAATTTTTACAGTCTTGTGCATCCCCTTTACCCTTGAAGATGGGAACAAGAGTACTCTCCCTCCATTCCTCGGGTATATTTTCCTGTTGGCAAACTTTCATGAACAGGTCCCACAGCAGGTCAATTCCCTCTTCCCCCAGTGCCTTCCATGCCTCCACTGGAATTCTGTCGGGGCCCACCGCTTTTCCATTCCTCATCCTCTTCATGGCCTCCATCACTTCCATTCTACTGATGTTCTGCACCATCCCCTCAGAAGGCTGCCCATCTCCTCTGTGAGTCCTTGCATTTTCCTCATTCAAAAGTCCCTCAAAGTATATTTTCCATCTGTTTCTTATGTCCACATCCCTCCATAATACTCTTCCTTCAGCATCTTTGATCTGCCTCACATGTAAGATGTCCTTAGCTGCTTTATTTCTACATTTCGCTAGTTGGTAAATTTTTCTCTGTCCTTCCTTTGTTTCTAATTGATCATACAGATCTTGATATGCCATGGCCTTCGCCTGTGCCACAACTCTCTTGGCTTCTTGCTTTCTCTCTTTGTACACCTCTCTGTCCTCTTCCACTCTTGACTCATCCCACTTCTGCTTTGCCTTCCTCTTAGCTGTCACTGCCACTTGTACATCATTATTCCACCACCAACCCTCCTTCTGCTCTCTAATCTTTCCAGATGTCTCACCAAGCACCTCGATTGCACAGCTCAGGATTACTTTTGAATTATGTTTCCACCAATCTTGTACACTTTCCAGTCCATCCGAAATCCTCTCTAACACTCTCTCCCTAAAACGATTCCCCACACTCTCCTCTTTTAAGTGAAACCACTTAATTGTCTTCATCCCATGGCAACCAGAAGTTCTTATCTTCGATCTTATTTTAAAGTCTGCGCACAGCAGTCGGTGTTGTTGTGCTACTTGATCTGTTGGAATTACTTTACAATTTGTCACAACCTTAAGATGTTTTCTTCTAGTCAAAATGTAGTCAATTTGTGAGCTGTTGTTACCACTTCTAAATGTTCTTCCCTCTTGAAGAAAAACGAGTTCACAATTGCCAGATCAAACGCTACTGCAAAGTCCACAACCCTCTCTCCTTCCTGGTTCATCATTCCCACTAAAAGAATAATCTTATTTTTCTAAATGAACCTTCATTTTTTATTTAACACGTTTAACACATTTCTTTTTTTACTTCATATATAAAATTTAATTAATAGATTTGAAAAATCCTTGGCAACGATCGCCCATTTTACACGCATTATTTATCCCGTTTATCGGGGATTCGATTATTGTGGTATTTTTCGTGGTACAATGACTGCAATAATCGAGGTATTCCTGTATATCAAAACATGTCAGTATTATTCTGTATAAAAAAGTAAATTATTATTTGGATTTTTACTTTTGGGTTAATTATTTTTATTAATAGCTAAGTACTTTCATAAAGTCTGTGAACTTATTCTAGGAGGTGATCCGCAATCCACAGAGCACTTATTATATCCATTCATTGAAGCAGTGCACAACTTCCACCAGTAGTGATAAATTATTGCTAATTGAGTGAAATGTTGACACTGTATTATTTAGAGACAGTGCAATAATAATACATTCTACCAGACAATGATGCCACACCTGTTAAGTTTAACAGTGTAGCGTTTTCCTTATATATGAATAATCAGTAAATAGAAGCATGAATGAATTATCCTGACAGTAGTCAGGATAATTCATTCATGTTTCTGTTATGGACATAGAAGTATCCATAAATTCTGTTAGTGAACCTGGTATGGACATAGAAGTGTCCATACCAGGTTCACTAACAGAACAGTATTGATCAGCATGAAAAGAAGGTTAGTGTATATAAACATCCTAAGATAAAGTGATTTCTTGATAAAGTGTTGCAGTTTAGATTTAGTTTATTGTGCTGAACTTTAGACTAAACAAATTTTCATTCCAGAGTTTTATAACCATCATCATACCCTTCAGGGGTATAGAACAATAGGACTACACAATAAGTTAACATTATTACTAACTTCCTGTCAACAATTTTCCTCAAGATTAGTCTTTTATCTGTCAGAGATCCATTTTCAGATCTTATATTTTGGTCTTCTGAGGCACTTATTACTGCTTCAATCCACCAAGATCTTGTCCCCCCTCCCCGCCTCCTTTGAATCTTTTTCCTGTCATGAAATAACTATTTTTCTAACATTTCCTTTCCTATTCTGCTTAGTGACCACATCTCCTTAGCTTAGCACTGCACCTGATATCTGTGATCTCTAGTCTTTGATTAACTGTTTTATTTCTAACCCAGCTCTCAGATCCATAAATTAAAATTAGTTTGAAAACCGTCCTGTTTGTCTACAACTAGTTTAGTGTTCAGCCTAATTCTTCTCTTATTCCATATAAATTTATTCAGCTGCCTACCCACCATATCAGCTTTGCTTATTCAGTTGTCTATTTCCATATTTAATTTCTACATTTTTCTGTCTTTTTATTGCTGAGTTTCATGCTAAATTTGTACTTCTTATCATACCAGCAATGCAATGTGCAAAGACTGCACATTGCATTGCTTGTGTGATAAGAAGTACATTGACAAGTAGGAATAAGGAGGTGGTTGTACCACTGTATAAAGCAGTCAGACCTCTTGAGCTGCTGTGTTCAGATTTATTATTATTATTATGATCCCTCCAGGGAGTCCAGACTCATCGAGGAAGGGCACCTGCTCTACAGCTCTCTGTCTCCATCACTCAATCCATCAACTACAATGAACCACAACTACCATCATCTACACCAACGTCACCTATCACTATTAGTATTATCACAGACAATCACAAACATCCATGCCCACAGTGGGATTCAAACCCACAGCCTTTTGACTGGAGAGCAGATACGCTAACTGCTTAGCCAATCAGGCTGGCATTTGGTCACTTAATTTCCATTGTCATGTGGATATCAAGTGTAATGCTGCTTTCCATTATAATGTGATGAATACAGAAGATGAGTAAGAGAAAAGATAGTGTACACCCTTGTTTAACACCTGATTTTACATTAAACCATCTTCCTGTACATCCTTCGATTCTAATTGCTGATTTATAACTTAGCACAAGATTGGAGTATGCAAATAAAGCTGTACAACATGTAAAAGAGAGGCAAATATGCAAATGTATATTTGCATATTTAGGTATAAAAAGGTATGCAAATAAAGCTGTACAACATGTAGAAGAGAGGCAATTATTACGGGCATTAGAAATGAAAGAATCAGAGGTATATCAGGTGTGGATTGGGTTAAATAGCAGAGGATAGAAGTGGGTAATAGATTTAAGGATAGAAGTGGGTAATAGGTTAGATAGAACTGGAGACTGGCTCTCCAAATGATAGCAACAAGTTGTGTATGATGGAGTAATGTCTCAAAAAAAAAAAAAGGTGACTAGAAATCTTTTCTTGTGAGCCTGTTGTTTAACCTATGTGTTAATGATATTTCATAGGATTGATAGGAATCTTCAGTTCTTTGCTAATGATGCAAAGTTGGGTAGAATTTCAAGGAGCATTGCAAACATTAATTCTCTTCAGGAAGATTTAAATAAACTTTCAGCTTGGACAAATGAGTGGAGCTGTAGTTTTAATATTTAATAATTTAATATAATATATTAATATATAATTAATAAAAATAATATAAATATATTAATATAAATATAATAATATAATATATTAAAATATAATAATAATTTAATATAATATATTAATATATAATTAATAAAAATAATATAAATAAATAAATATAAATATAATAATAATTTAATAATGAGGAGTAAGTGAGCAAAAGAGTTAGTAGTGATAACAGGAATAAATGACTTGACTGGGAACAAGGAATATGTAAGATTGGATATCAGGAGGTTGTTGAGAAGGATAAGAAATAATAGTGTGATAGGAAAGGTAGTCAAGTGTGCTGCCCAGGTATGACAGGTGATAAACTGAGGTGGAGAGCAAAGAATGTGAATGATATGTTAGTGGAAATGTGCGAAGAGAAAGGAGTGTAGTTTGTTAATGTATGGAATGAATTTGAAGGACAAATTGATTTGTATAAAAGTGATGGACTGTATTTGAATGGTTTTGGTGTGAGTCATTTGAAGAGAATGTTGCTGGAAGGTAACGAAATGAGTGCAGAGAATGAATCTAATCAAGTAAGAAGCAATCTGAAAGAGTGGGAGAGTAAGGAAGGAGATATTGAAGTGGTGGTTATGAATGAAGAAGTGGGTAGCTTAAGTAAAGAGAACGAGAGAACAAGTGTGCGAGACAAAAAGGGAATATAATAAATTTATTTTAATCCTTTATCCAAGTGTGAGCAAACAAAGTTTGCGCCTAAAAGTATCTTCAGGACTGGGGGTCAGGTAGTGCAACACCGGGCAACTCGTAGCAAAGGTGGACCAAGCTAACATCACTCCTATCTCAGTATCTCCCATAATGCAAAACACATCTCTTTGCGGATATGTATAATGTTATGCATTAAGGGAAGGGCCATTACCCAGACTAGTTTCAACCTTTATTGAGGTCCCACCGAAGAGACTTCAATAAAGGTCGAAGCTAGTCTGGGTAGTGGCCCTTCCTTTAATGCATAACATTATACATATCCGCAAGGAGATGTGTTTTGCATTATGGGAGATACTGAGATAGGAGTGATGTTAGCTTGGTCCACCTTTGCTACGAGTTGCCCGGTGTTGCACTACCTGAACCCCAGTCCTCAAGATACTTTCAGGCGCAAACTTTGTTTGCTGACACTTGGATAAAGGATTAAACTAAATTTATTATAGTCTAACCAAGTGAAAAATAAACTTTCAACAAAAAGGGAAATGGGGTCATCTATACTGAGCCTCCCCATTTCCCTGTGTGAAGAAATTCTAAGAATGAATAAAGAGAAAAAGAAATGTCTAGAGTTAAGTATTGTTATTTCTTGTGTATATATGTATACGTGTCATGCCTTATTGGCTTTTATAAATCTTATCTATAGTTCTTTAGTCTTAGTTAGAGCCGAATTTTGTCATATACCGTTCTTTCTGACGGATCACGTGTGTTATTCTTGTAGACAAAGAGAATGCCCTGGGCAAGAGCCAAATTCTTCTATTGTTGCAGTTCTGGAGTTAGTTCCTTTTCGGAAGTAAGAAAAATTTATTTGTTAATACAGCTGCGCCATCTTGATTCCTATAGAAAAAGATATTCCTGTCAGAGAGTTAACACGCAGTTAATAACACGGCTTTAGAATCTATTATTTTATACACTGTCTATTAGTTTATTCTTTAATCAGCAGTCATAACCAAATCTCCTTCCCCCCCCGCACTTGAATTTACACAAGTTCTAATTTTAGCAAGCGGTACATTGGCGTGAGAAATTAGGCAAGTTTCTTAGGTATACAAAGAAAACATTTATTTTACACTAAGGTATTGTACACAGAGATCAAAACTTTGCTTTTGACATATAATGACTTGTTCATGAAAGCAAATCTCAAAAGTTCTCAGACAATCGATCTCATTATAACTAAATATTTTGAAAGTTTATTTTTCACTTGGTTAGAGTATAATAAAATTAGTTTAATCCTTTATCCAAGTGTGAGCAAACAAAGTTTGCGCCTGAAAGTGTCTTCAGGACTGGGGTAAGGTGGTACAACACCAGGAAAACTCGTTGCAAAGGTGGAGCAAGTTACCAACATTCTTCTCCTATAATGCAAAACACATCTCCTTGCAGATATGTCTAATGTTATGCATTAAGGGAAGGGCCACTACCCAGACTAGTTTCAACCTTTATTGAGGTCTCTTCAGTGGGAGCCAGGTCCAAGTGGAGATACCAGGCAAAAGCATTAGCAGGTCATCTCTACCTATAGGAGTTGCCAAATGGTGTGCCACCCTTTTTTTAATAAATTACTCTGGATTTAGAGAAAGATGTTGAAAGTTTATTTTTCACTTGGTTAGAGTATAATAAAATTAGTTTAATCCTTTATCCAAGTGTGAGCAAACAAAGTTTGCGCCTGAAAGTATCTTCAGGACTGGGGTAAGGTAGTACAACACCAGGACAACTCGTTGCAAAGGTGGAGCAAGCTACCAACATTTCTATCTCAGTATCTCCTATAATGCAAAACACATCTCCTTGCGGATATGTCTAATGTTATGCATTAAGGGAAGGGCCATTACCCAGACTAGTTTCGACCTTTATTGAGGTCTCTTCCCTTAATGCATAACATTAGACATATCTGCAAGGAGATGTGTTTTGCATTATAGGAGATACTGAGATAGGAATGTTGGTAGCTTGCTCCACCTTTGCAACGAGTTTCCCTGGTGTTGTACCACCTTACCCCAGTCCTGAAGATACTTTCAGGCACAAACTTTGTTTGCTCACACTTGGATTAAACTAATTTTATTATACTCTAACCAAGTGAAAAATAAACTTTCAACATCTTTCTCTAAATCCAGAGTAATTTATTAAAAAAAGGGTGGCACACCATTTGGCAACTCCTATAGGTAGAGATGACCTGCTAATGCTTTTGCCTGGTATCTCCACTTGGGCCTGGCTACCACTGAAGAGATCTCAATATCGACATCGACAGAACGCAGCGAATTCCAGCGACAGTTCCGAAGGACCCCCGAGAAAGCTCCGGCCAAAGGTGGACGTTTACCTCTCAAGAAGATCCAGTTTCAATGGCCCGAAAAGAGAGCTCCATGCTCAGATTCCACAGTAGTACTCCAGCTTTGGTAAGACCTTTTTTCTTATTATTGCCTGTTTTATCGGTCTATTCTGGTATCGCTTTGTTTGCAGCGAGGAACGCCCAACGTTCCTCGATTTTTCCCTCCCTTACATCCCCTTTCTACAGCCAGTAGTCAGGAAGTTCTGTAACCATGTCGCATTTTTTGCCTAGAACTAGGACGCTCGGTATCGAGCTCACAAAACCCGTATATCAGTGGGCGTTAGCGAGAGCTCTAATCGAAACAGTAGGGGCTGAAAATATATACGGTTTTATACCTTACGGAAACAATAGATTCCAAATAGTGGTCAAAAACGAACAAACAAAAAAGAAATTATTAGAGGGTTTCATTTGTTGTGGACAAACTATCAGACCGTTTCTAATAGGGAGCCTACGCAAAATGCTAAAAATAACCAGGTTTCCACTAGAATACCTAGAGAACGAACCTGAAGTCAAGAAATTCTTTAGTCAATGGGGGGAAATTCTCGAGATTAAAGCAATTGAGCATGCAGACTATAAAGGATGGAAAACAGGAGACGTCGAAATCCAGATTGTAATGAAAAAAGAAGTCCCCAACTTCGTTTTTTCCGAAGTTGGGGACTTGCTGCAGTTTACGCCCCGAACAATCCATACCACAGATTTGGTCTCTTCTCTGCCCTTGAAAACTATCTCCTGGGAGCAGAACACCTAATAGTTGCAGGAGACTGGAACTGTGTGGAAGACACACGTCTAGACAAAATCGGTGGGAATCCAAACACTGGAACTGGCGGCATTGCCGCTTTAAAACGATGCTGTATTAATTTTGATCTCGTCGATATCTGGAGGCGGAATAACCACTCCAAAATAGAAACTACGTGGTGCCGCGGCCAGATAGCGACAAGACTAGACAGGGTGTACGTGTCCCAAAACTTGGAACAATATGTTCAGAGGATACGTCACACCGCAGTGCACAACATGACAACTGACCACAAAATGGTCATACTCAAAATCACGCTCCCGGAGGTTATGGAAACAGCCAGAGGGCCTTGGAGGCTTCCTCCCACCTTTCCCAGTCTTTTTAGCGACCAGCTACAGAACCTCTGTGACAGATGGACAAATACCAACTGGGACTGGGAAAACTGGCTGAGCTTCAAGTGGCAGGCTAGGGAACTGTTCCAAAAATGCGGGCGCGAAAGGGCCTACCAACAACGCAAACGGCTGAGGGATCTCTACAGGGAACTCGGCTGGTACCGGACAAACGAACGGAGCGGAGTTCCCTGCGGACATCTTATCAGGCAAGTAGAAATAGAGCTGCAGCAAGAGCGGCAGAGTAGAGTCGAGGACCTCGATTTTCGAACGAGACTCTATCTCAGAAATTTGGAAACACCTTCTGCCGCATTCTACAACCAACAACGGGTGGCGGCTAATGACGAGAAAACGATTTACCAGATCGAAGAGAAGGGCCAGATTCTACACTCATCCCACGAAATACTCCGTCACTTTCATCAGCAGTATATCGGCATCTCTGATCAGCAGCGCACAGATGACTTCAGTGAGTGGGACGCAACACGTTTTCCCGATCATCTCAGTGCCCTGCATGACAGGCCGATAACTGCAGCTGAAATAAAGGCTACGTGCAAAACGATGAAAACAAAGAAGACCCCAGGGCCAGACGGACTGGGGATAGAATTCTATAGATCTATCTGGGAATTTGCAGTGGCAGCATTAATAAACATCTTTAACGAATTCCTCACTTCGGGAACCATCCCCGAGGAATTCGTTAAGAGCTATACCATATTTATCCCCAAGAAAGACCGAGATCGGACTTTGTCGAATAACTGGCGTCCAATCTCCTTAACCAATTTAGACTATAAGATCTTTGCAAAAATTATCTGCACACGCCTTAAGGGTGGTATCGAAAATATAATAACAAGCTCACAGGTCTACGGGATCCCCGGTAGATCTATGGAACTCAATCTCTTCTTGTTAAGAGACTTGATCAGACTGGCTAAGGAAAAAAAATACCCCATGGCACTTCTCTCCACCGACCTGGAGAAAGCGTTTGACAGCGTCAACCACAGGTACTTGCAGAACATCCTACCAAAAACAGGCGTGGGCCCGAGACTTCGGCGTACAATTAAAAACATGTACGCAGAAGCCACGACCCAACTATCTATTAATGGGTTTCTGACAGAACCAATCCGCATAAAGAGAGGGGTTAGGCAAGGCTGCCCGCTAAGCCCCCTCCTCTTCTCCCTAGTATTAGAACCCCTAATCAAAAGAATTGATAACACCCCCCGCAATTAACGGTATTCCACTGCCCTCAAGGCTCCAGACAATGCAAAATAGTGGCATATGCGGACGATGTAGTGGCTACACTCAGAGACTCTGAGTCCATCTATATCTATCTGCACACGCTGCAAAAATCGTTGATATCTCCTCTTTGTTTACCAATATTCCCTTAACTGACACCTTATCTCTCTCTCTCTCTCTCTCTTAGAAAACGTTTTTCCTTCTGACATCTTAGATCTCTTTTCCTTTGCCATTAACTCTGGGTATTTTACTTGGAAGAACAAAATCTATAAGCAGATAGAGGGAACTGCCATGGGTCCCCCCCCCCTGCCAATTTCTATATGGAAGATTTCGAAAAACGAGCCATAGACTCAGCCCCACTCAAACCTTCTATCTGGCTAAGATATGTAGATGATGTGTTCTGTATTTGGCCTCATGGCCCAGACACGTTAGACTCCTTCCTCAGTCATCTCAATAGCCTACATCCAAGAATCCAGTTTACTATGGAAAAGGAAAAGAACAATTGTTTACCCTTCCTAGACACCTTAGTCACGCCTGCCTAATGATACACTTGCCTTCACTGTATACAGAAAACCCACACACACAGGCAGATACGTTCACAAACTCTCCCACCACTACCCCTCTCAACAATATGGCATTATTAAAACTCTTACCAAGAGAGCCCACAATCTTTGTTCCAGTGGAACCGCCCTCACTACTGAGCTTAACCACATACACAACACTTTCCTCTCCAATGGTTACAGCGATCACAGTATCAAAAAAATAATCAGTTCCTCCCCCATTCCCCGTCCTTCTCATCAACAAGAATTTAAAAATGCCATCACCATACCCTACATCCGTGGCACATCTGAAAAAATAGCCAAGATTCTAAAAAAGTACAACCTACACACAGCATATAAGCCCCACTGCAAACTTGCTATCCTTATCCGTTCTACGAAACATCAGCTCCCTCCTCTCTCTCTCTCTGCCTGGAGTTTACAAAGTACCCTGTTCCTGTAAGCTGGTGTACTTTGGACAGACAGGCAGATCAGCATCCATCCACCTAGAAGAACACAAGTCTTACATCTGTAAACACAACTATGGTCATTCAAGCTTGGCTGACCATGTCTTGGACACCACCCACAGGGTATCATGGAAGAAAACCACCATGCTCCATCACAGAAAATTCAAGAAAGAGAGACTATTCTTAGAAGCCGCAGCAGCAGCTCTTAGAAATCAACCAAATCTTAATAAATACGGTTGCATCAAGCTTCCGAAGATTTGGGAAATACTCATCACCAGAGATCCCACCTTACATTCCAGGCCACCTACAACTGCCCTTAGATGGTGCTCCACCTAGATAGGACTTTAGTGTCACCCACGTGGTTGGGCTTAGTATTGTATGGTATTTGTGTTCATGTTACATTAGTTATTTTTGTAATCCCCGTAGATGTCCTAGTGACTAGGACGAAATATAGGAAGTATTAAATTCTTTTTTAATCCTTCTGAGTGTTGTAAAAAATCCATTAAGCCTCCAACATTATAAATACATATGAATAAGAAAAAGTTAATTATTATATGCTGCTTTCCAAGCTTTCATGAAGATAGAAAGGGTAAAAAGGGAAGGGGAGTGCTATTGGTGATAGAGAAAGACTTATGTCCATACAAGGTAGAGATGCAAGAGGGAATAGTGACAGTGGTTTTGAGCCAGTATGGCGTGAGATAGAAGTGAATAGAATGAAATACTTAGTTGTATGTTGCTACAGATCTGATAATGTGGATGATAGGGACCATGAAATGTATAGTCAAATTAGCCAAGCAAATACGAAAAGGGTGATCGTTATGGGTGATTCGAATTATGCCAATATAGACTGGGATGATGAGATAGCAAATGGAAGTAAAGAAAATTTGTTTCTCGAGTTTTGGAGGGACAACTACTTCAGGCAGTATGTGACAGAGGACACATGAGGATTGAGGGCCTTGAATTTGATCATCTCATCAGAGGATGTTATTATAAATGAGGTATCAAACCACCCTAAAGCTGGTGAGCATGATCATGAAGTGATCATCTGGGTGGTTGTCAGCAGAGTGAAGACCTCTGTGAGGAAAGGGTATATGTGGAACTATGAGACTGCTGATTACGAGAAGCCCAGGAGACAGCTTGCAGGTGTAGCTTGGAATGAGGAGTTGGCTGGAGAGGAGATCAATGCTGCTTGGATGATATTCAAGAAACCCAGTCATGCTGAGTGAAAACTTGGCGTGCCAGTCCCAAGCCCGGATAAATGGAGATGGTCGAGCACAGGGCTAGCAACCCAGTCTCAGAAAAAAAAAAATTGCTATGCAAACTGAAACCTTCCAAAATGTGATACCAGATGAAGAAAATAGAATACGAACTGCCACAAACATGAGGCACCTCTATGAAAGCCCTTCTGGGAAAGCAGAGGTGCAAAAGAAAGTGACTGACAGACACCTTATCAAAACACAAACTAAGCCTGGGATGTTGAAATGTTAGAACCATGTTTGAAACTGGGAAAACATACCAAGTATCGAGAGTTCTAGAAAAATACAGATTAGAAATAATGGGATTAAGTGAAACTAGTTGGATAGGAACTGGAAAAATCAAATTAAACTCTGGTCACTACTTAATCTACTCTGGGAACCAAAATACAAGTGACCACACAAAGAGAGTTGCACTAATGATGACAAAGAAAGCTCACGGTGTATTAATGGAGTGGAACCCAATATCGGAAAAAATACTAAATGCTATATATAAAGTTGGCAAGCACAACATTACAATAACTGCTATATATGCACTAACAAACGACGTGATCCAGGAAGAAAATAATTTCTATGTAGGTTGATGTAATAAAAAAAAAAAATTAGCTAATGCCTCTGATTCTCTTATAGTTAGTACGCAAGACCTTTTAACCCTATCTACTTTTTGAAGACTGAGTGGGGATCTCCAAGTTCAATCTGCACTGGAAGCCAATCAGAAATAGCTGGCCCATCATTATCACTAATTATAAGGGACAACTGATGAAGAGACAGGCAATCAAGTGCTGCCATCTCTTGGTATCCTAACAGGATATGCTTTTGTGTGAAATAATGTGGGTTCTACAGTCCATTTTCTTGAGTTTACGGGATGAAAAACCTAAGTTTCTGGGAGAAAAAACCTCTTCTCATGCCAGAGATCGACTAACTCAGGAACGTATTCTAGGTCGAAGAAAGGCCTAGAATAAGTTCCTCCAGTTGCCAACTATACTTGAATTTAAGTCTAACTTTGTGCAGCCTAATGCAAAGGACAAGTGGTGGAAGCTACACACAAGCCATTGATGTAATAATAATAATAAAATACAGATTTGTGGTGCTGTGTATAATTCTCATTTATACTGTATAATTGTAGAGTTCTGAACAACTTTTCTCTTGGTACCTTGTCACATGCCTTTTCCAGGCATTAAAAATAATAATAATAATAATAATAATAAATAAATACTAATTCCTTGTTATTCCCATGATTTCTGAACCATGTTCTTTAAAGTGAAAATCTAATCCTAACAACCCTATTTAGCCTAAACCCCCTGGTTTTAACTTCTGTAAGGCCACGGTTGCCTTAGCAATTCGGTATTTAATGTCGATTTTTGAACAACCATCTTGACTCAACGTGCTTCCTAGATAAGTGAACTTCTTTACATTCTCAATTTGCTTATTACCAATTTGTATCTTTAAGAATTGAATGTCTGATTTTGCGGTTATCATTGTTTTTATTTTTTGTAGATTTATGTATAATCCATATTTTTTTAATGTTTTCTGAAAATACAGCTGGTTATCTCTTGTAATTCTTCTTCACTTTCTGCCAGAAGATCAATATCGTCAGCAAAATGTAAGTTATTTATTCTTAGTCCCAATTACTATTCCAGTGTCATATTCATAAAGAGCTTCATCTATGACATATTCCAGAAAACAATTAAAAAGAAGAGAGGGACAAGAAGCATTCCTGTCTTACTCCCCGTTCTGCCCGGAATGGTTCACTGCTGTAATTTTTAATTTCAATTCTCATATCAGATGAAGAATAAAGAGATTTAATAATCCTAATGATTTTGTTGTCAATACCATAATGTTCTAAAATTTTCCATAATGCCTCTTGCCATATTGAGTCAAAAGCTTTTTGAAGGTCTAAAAAGTTCTGACAGATTATTTTGTTATGTTCTAGGTATTTTTTGCCAAATTTTGGTCAATTTGGTACAATTGACCAAAAATATGGTCAATTGTACTTCTGGAAACCTGCTTGTTCGTTCATCTGATAGTCTGCTTTCTATTTTCTTTTCGATTCTTGACAATAATATTTTTAACAGGATTTTGCTTGGATGACTAATAAGGCTTATTGTTCTATAGTTGCTACATTTATTACTATTTCCATTTTTAGGAATAGGTACAAGGACAGAAGTCTGCCATTCGGAAGGCCAAGTCTCTGTGTTCCATACGTCCTGGAATAAATTTAGCAAGGTGTCTATGATGATGTTACCTCCTTTGTATCAGTTCCACTGTGACACCATCACTTCTCGGTGATTTTCCTATTTTTGAGGAGCTAACCGCTGCAATAACGTCTTCTTTTAATATCGGGTAATCTCCTTCCTCCGAACCTCCTGGCAAAATTCCGTCCAAAATATCATCAGTCAGTCGAGGGTCTTTTTGAAAAGGTTTCGTTGCGTAACATTTCCATCTATCAACTATTTTCTGGTTATCCACGATAGGAGTTCCATCTTCATCTTCTATGCTCCAATTAATTGCGGTAAAAGGTTTTGTTAATTTATTGATAATTTGAAAAGCACTTTTAGAATTATTTTTATTTAAAAGTCCTCTTCTATATTTTTGCATTCATCCAATATCCATAAGTTTCTAGCATGTTTGATTTCTTTTTTAATAATCTAAGTAATATTTTTATACTGTTCTCTATTATCACTGCTATTAATATGAGATTTCAAATATCTTCTTTCGTCGCATAGGTCCAAAATATTTTTGGTTATCCATGGTTTATTTATTTTCCTTTTGTATCCAAGGGTTTCTTCAGCTGTCTCAGTTATCTTTTGTGAAGTATTTGGTTTTAGATTCGATACTATTATATTTCTTGAAGCTTGTGTCAAAAATTTGTTTTAACTTGTATTTATATAGTGTATTTATTTGGGGATCTTTTAATTTTTCTATATTATATCTTTTACGAGTTGATTTTGTAGGTAATCTTTCCCTCATTTTCATATTCACAGTTGTAATGACCATGTTGTGGTCACTGCCAATGTCGGCTCCAGGAATGATCTGGTTCTTGTGAGGTTGATGGAGTTTTTAAATCTTGTGCTTACAAGGATAAAGTCAATTTGGTTGTGTGTTTTACCATCAGGGGAAGTCCATGTCCATCTTCTGGAAGGTTTATGGGGAAATAGTGTTAGTAATGGTAAGTTTATTTTGTGAGGCAAAACCTCTTTCGTTGGTCTCCCCATAGCCATACGGTCCAATAAATGGGAGATAATCCTTGCTGATGTCTGTTCCAATTTTGGCATTCCAATCGCCCTGTACAATCAAAAGGTCTTTTCTGTTTGCTCTGATGATTGTTGCATTAAGTTGACCATAAAACTCCTCTACTTCGGAGTCCTCGTGATCTCTGGTTGGGGCATAGACCTGTGATATTGAGGTGATATGATGGTGATATTGAGTGGTTTTCCTCTCAGGTGGACCAGAGCAATTCTGCTATTGATAGAGTTGAATTCCATGACAGAATTTCGTGATGATTTGTGTATCAAAAACCCAACACCTTCTTTTCCGCTGCAGTCACATCCACGGTAAAAAAAGCAAATGTCCTTTTTCTGTTGTTAGCTCTCCTGTTTTGGGCCATCGAATTTCACAAAGTCCCATAACAGTCCATTCATATCTTTTTAGTTTGTGCTGTAGTAATTTGAGTTGACCTGATTGTAGTTGAGTCCTAATATTCCAAGTTCCAGTCATTAAATAGTTGCGGAATCTGGATCCAGTTTTTCCATTATTTTTGTCAGTGATAGTGGTAGTAGTAGCGCCAGTCGCTAACTTCTCATTGCCACCCCTGGAGCTGCTACCAAATGGCAATGCGGACCTTGTTGAACGGGCACATGGTGTGCTGTGTTAAATCCTTAGCTATGAATGTCTAATGGGCAGTAAATTAACACAGATGGTGCCAATCTCCTCTTCTGTCTTAGCATTTAGCTGGGCATAGTGGGATTAAATACAATTAAATAGTATATTATAAATGCTATAGTGTGTGTGTGTGTGTGTGTGTGTGTGTGTGTGTGTGTGTGTGTGTGTGTGTGTGTGTGTGTGTGTTAGAGAGAGAGAGAGAGAGACCAATTCCATATAAATTAAGAATTTCAGCTAGGTCAGGTCACATACAGTCTGAGTGAACTTCACGCAGTGAATCTTATGATTCCATGGATAAATAATAATAATAACAGTAATAATGATTAACTATTATACTTACTTAAAATAAAGAGCCAAGTCTGTTGAAAGAATAGCAGACTCAATAACAGAAATAATATACTTGTATTCCTCAGGAGAAATGGACTGAAATATATTGTTACCCTGGAATTAAAAATATTTTGAAACCAGTTTAGTATATCAAACTACTCAACACAAATAAATATGATCAGAGAATCTTTAAGAAAAAGACTTAAGAAGGATGGCAATTTAAAGACTGCATAAAATAGATTGCAAATTTATTGTATAATGATTTAAACTTATGGAATGGTAAAAAATATCATCATCATCATCAACAACCATGGGTCCAAAACCCATAGGTGTCTGCTGCCATCTTGATATGATTCTTCCATTGCATTCTGTTTTGTGCAAGATGACTCAATTTGTGTATAGAGTTTCCGCACCATTTGACGATGTCATCGCCCCATTCTCTGTTTGGTCTTCCTCTTTTGTTTTTTTCCTTCGATCATTCCAAACAACAACAACGTGTTTAATTTTCTCTCATCATTCATTCTACATATATGGTCAAATAGATGTAGTTTCCTTTTGATTATTTTCTGGATCAGGTTTTCTTTTGGTTGCATTCGTCTGTAGATTTCCTCATTGTTCACTTTCTGTATCCAGCTTATTCTCAAGATCTTTCTATAGCACTTCCTCTCAAATGCCAATATCCTCCTTTCAGATTCTCTCAGGAGTACCCAGGCCTTGCATCCACAGAGCATGCTGCTGAAGATACAGGTGTCTACAATGCGCAGTTTAGTTTGCATCTTTATCTCTCGGCTCTTCCATATTTTGTCCATGGCTTTTAAAATAGTTGTTGCTCTGGCTATTCTAATTTTTCTCTCTTTTTTGGGGTCCAAGTCATGTGTCATGTGGCATCCAAGATATGCGAAGTGTTCCACATTTTCCAGTTGAAATCTGTCTATCGTAACTCTGTTCAGTAACTCCTGTTGTCCGAATATCATTGTTTTAGTTTTTTTAAAGTTGACATTTAGTCTGTATCTTTTTCCTTTTGTGTATAGTGTTTGCAATGTCTGTTCCAGTCTTGCTGCATCTTCTTCAATCAGGATGATGTCATCTGCAAAGCAAAGGTAGTTTATTCTAATGCCATTTATTGAAATTCCTCCACCTTCTTCTTTAATCTTATCTAGTGTTCTTCCCAGATGTGTGATGAAGATGATTGGTGATATTGGGTCCCCTTGTCTTGTGCCTTGACTAGTGGCAAACCAATCTCCAGTCTCATCTGCTATTCTGATTTTTACTTGTGCTTGGCTGTTTATATCTTTCAGCAGGCAGATCAATTTATTGTCCACACCACAGGATTCCAAGACAGCCCCTTGTTACATTTTGGTCAATATTATTAAATGCTTTTTGGAAGTCCACAAAACAGCAATATATCTTTTTGTTCTTTCTTCGAGCTTTCTCTGCTATTAGTCTTAATGTGAGTATTTGTTGCACTGTATTTCGATCTTGTCGACATCCGACTTGCTCATCCAGATGTGCCTCCATATGCCCCTTCAGGGGCTCTGTTAGTATTTTCATCAGCACTTTGCCAAGATAACTCATTAATGCAATAATTCTGTAATTGATGCATTCTAAAGCACTGCCTTTCTTATGAAGAACAACCAAGACCAATTTTTTCTGCTCTTCGGGGGCATATAATGATCCCGTATTTCATTACATAGCTTATGTATTTCTTTTGCAACTGATTCTCCCCCATTTTAGCATCTTGCCTATTATGTTGTCATTTCCAGGACTCTTGTTATTCTTGAGATGTTTTATAGCCTTATTCACCTCCTCTTCCAAGATGTCATTTTCAAAGATTTCTCTGCTGGTGGAGAGATTGCTTTTAGTTCTTTGATTACTTCTGTTGCAGTATCATTTAGTTGATTTTTATATAGTTCGCTGTAATATCTTGTCCATCTGTGTATGATTTCTATCTTGTCCATCAATACTTTACCATTTTAATCTTTGACTGCTACTGATCTTGTTTGCCACTTCCTATTGACATTTCTTATAAGTTTGTAGACCGCTCTACTTTTGTGTTCTCCATGGTACTGTTCAATGTCTTTGCACTGGTCCTCCAACCATTTGGCTTTATCAGATCTTGCTGCTTTTTGTACTTCATTGCATTTTTGACGGTATAACTCATCTGCTGCCTCTGAATTATCTCTTTAAGTTTCAGTTCTCTTTTCTCTTGTACCAATTTTAGGGTTTCCTGAGTTATCCATTTCTTGTTGATCTTTTCTCTTTCAGGAATTACTTCCTCTACTGCTTTTTTTTAACACTGTAGTCAGTTGTTCTGCTCTTGTATTTATATTTTGTTTTTCACTTGGGGTCTTAAGCTTAGTTTCCAATATGTTCTGATATGCTGTTCTTAGCCTGTCTTCATTTAGTTTTGAGATGTCTCTAGCTTTTTGGAACTTTCCACTGTACTTCTGTTTCAGTTTTAGTCTTATATTTGCAATCACTAAGCTGTGGTCCGAATCAATATCAGCTCCTTGGAATGATCTGCACTGTTGAACTGAGGTTCTCCATTTCTGGTCTATTAATATCAGGTCGATCATATTCCTGTGTTTGCCATCGAAGGAGCACTATGTCCATTTATGACAATCTTTTTGTTGGAATTTGGTATTGCAAATCATCAGGTTCTTATCCGTGGCAATTCCAGAAGCATCTCTCCACGTTCATTTCTTTCTCCATATCCAAATTTTCCCATAACCTTTTCCCATCCTGTGTTATTTTTGACAATCTTTGCATTCCAGTTTCCTCCAATGATGAGTATATCCTGCTTCAGTACCTCATCAATTACTAATTGATGAGATCCCTGTAAAATCTCTCAATGTTTTCATCTGCACTCTCTGCAGTGGGCACATATATTTGAATGGTTGTGATAGTGAATGGTTTGGCACTGAATCTTGCAACCGTTATTCTTTCACTAACTGGTTTGTATCTTATCATTGCCTGACAGCCTTGTTACTTAGCAGGAAACCGACGTCTGCTCCATTTTCATTTTCATAATGATTTAAACTTATGGAATGGTAAAAAATATATAAAATGGAAAAATATATCTTTATTCCCACAGTATGGATGGCACCTTCAGGGAATTAAACAACTAGGAAAAACAGCTTACAGGACAAAATGCATCACGAATCTGTGAAACAGACTGAAATTAAACTGTTGCTAAATATAACATGAATTAAACATAACATTAGTATCAGTGTCATTATCATTATTATTTTCAGATCTCTTATGACTTACTGTGGAAGCCAACTCTCTAAAGACTAGAATACAAATCACATATCATCACTGGAGTATTCACCACCCACTATGGAAATGCATTCTACTCATTTACCACTCTCTCCATGCAAAAAACTGGCTTTTACAAATTTTTTTCACCCTTCATAGATTCCAGGAATGACCTCGAATCCTACTACCTATTACCTTATGCAACATTTCTCCTATATCCATTTGATGGACCCCAGCATCTCAGTAGAGATACTGAGACAAGGAATGATGAGAGCTTGGTCCACCTTTGCTAGGAGTTGCCTGGTGTTGTACTACCTTACCCCAGTCCTGAAGATATTTTCAGGTGCAAACTTTGTTTGCTTACACTTGGATAAAGGATTAAACTAAATCTCTTATAAAGTTTCTGTACAACTTAGATGGTAATTCATTTTTTCCAATCAAAAAGCATTATCATTACAAATGAGGCTATAGAAGTTTTAATTTATTATTAACACCAAACCTCAATGGAATCTAAAGATTCATAGCAGAAGGACACATAGTTCATACACAAAACTCATCAAACCATGCTTTAAACACATTCAATATGTCGACATTCACCATAGTCTCAGGCAATGCATTCCACTACCCAATCAATCTCCATGCAAAGAACTTACTCCTTACTCTCTTACCCCCTCCCCATCTTGTTTCCAGGGATAGTCTCTTGTTTCTAACCCTGTCTCCCATTCTATGAAAAATTTCTTCCACATTAACCTGGTAACAATCCTTTACCAACTTATATGTTTCAATTATATCTCCTTCTTGTCCATCCTCCTCCTATTCATGAAACTCTGCAAAAGACATTCCCCCAGTCTATCTCCATACTTCACATTCCAAAGACCCAATAGCTCATCAATCTTCTCTGGACCCTTTCTAATATACTGTCTTTCCCATGAAATCTAGACAACCAAATGTGTGCCCAAATCTGGTGACATAACTGTAGAATTCTTAAGGTTTTGCTTTGTTGCTTCAGCCAATTTCTTCTTCCTTGCTAACTAGTCATCTTCCTAGCCTATGCCTTGCACTTCTTGTGTTTCTAAGTAGTATCCTGTTCTTGATATCTGCTCCGCAGCATCCTTTTTTTCAACAATTCCTGCATCATTCCACTCATCTCTACTTTATTTATTCTCCTAACCTTATAAATGCAATCTAACATTGACATAAGTAACTGATTTTGAATCAAGTTGCAGCTGCTGCTTCTGCTGCTCAAGTCACAGCAGGTCACTAGTTTGCTCTTTCATTTATCATAGTTTCCCACTCTTTAATTCAAAAGAGCGCTTTTGTTCCATGAACCTTCCATCTGCCTATCACTTCTCACATCAAACCATATGATCACTCTCTCAAGTTGGTGGCATGATGGTGATAGCTATTATCACTGTATGATGAGATGATATTATTAAATCCAACCTTGTGTTGTTCTACAAGTTGCTTCAACTATATGCTGTATAAGAAAGTTATACCTAAGAAGCTCAAGGAATTTCAATCTCCATACTCACACATTATTTTCTGCTTCTAGCTAATCTTCCATACTTAGTCACCTATTATTATCACTTAGAAGAAGTTATAATAATAGGTGACTCATTTGTCTGAACATTTCAGAATCATCTTCCTCTACATTTCCTGGCCTATAACACCCCCAATGATTCAACATGACCTTTGACTCTGTCCTTCCATTAAAATCATCACTGCATCATTTATTTTACACTAATCCTGACAGCTTATATTCACAGTCTGACCATCTAATTTTTGCTTCCCTACCACATTCACTCAAATGACCCAACTCTGGCAAACATTTCTCTTCTACCTTCAAATTTATCTCATATATACATGCTCAAGGCCTCTCTCCCTCATCCTAGCTATCATATCATTCATAACCATCTCTCTTTTCCTCAGTTCACTACTATTATACCTTGCCAACATAATCTTCTCCCTCTCACACTTTTCTCCTTCATTGTCTCTAGCAATGCTCTCAAATCCTATGCTACTTCATTCACACTTCCATGTAAATAATTTGTTTCTACTGGCAGAGTCAATCTTCTGCACTTCCTCTCCAGAGCTTCAGTCCTCCTTCCTGTCATTACTCCTCTCAAACACCTTCAACATCTGCTCTGTTTTCACATCTTTCATCACAGAATCCTGCACAACACTACATTACTTTGCATCCTTCCTCTGTAAATGTTCATCTTTAACTCCTCTACCACTGGCACTTTCTTTCTTATACTTTCAGCAACCCAGTCTCTTCTCTAAATGCCCTATTTCATTCTGTACTTACCTTAATTCATTTCTCAACTTTACCAATTCTTATCTGATATCCTCAATTGTGTTTATACTTCTATACTAACTTTGTTATCATACTACCTTCTTTTTTCTACAGGTCCACTGTCCACTTCTCCCTCTGTCTTACTAATCTCTACTTTTTCATTCACAGGTATTATACCACATTTGCTCTGTCCCACTTTCACTCTACCTGTAACACTTATGTCATTCATGCTATCATTGATCAGTTACACAAGATTTCACCCACTTTTTATACCTTTCTTATCACTTACTCATCACCCCTTTCACATTATCTTTCTTTGCTATCAGATGGACACCCATTCTTCTTGTTGCATTCTTACTAATCTCACCCTCAGGCAGTGTCAAATTACTGCCTGTCAACTCTGCACTGAAGTCAAATTTCTCACACACTCTCCTTTCATCCATTTTGAAAATCCACATAATCCAATAAAAACATATCATATGCTTCACATTTTACAAAATGACTGAAGTCAAAATGCAACTCACAGATAAATTGGCTGTCATATTAATTTTGATGCCAATCTGTACATGTCCCTCTAACTTGAACAAAATTGAAATACATTACAAGCACTTATGTTCTACATCTCACACACACACACACATATAAATCCTTAAAAACCATGGGTATTTAATTAAAAAACTTGTCTAAAACTGCAGGCTTCCTAATTATGACTTCATCAGATGCTCTTTCTCACATTTAATGTATATCTATTAGTAACTTGGACAGAATATAACATTCTTAAGCCAAATGTTTAACTAGTTTGCTCCCATCAAATTAAAAACATTTGATTTCTATCTGGAGAAAAATTTCTCTCAAGAAACTGTTGCCCAGCTGACATACATAATTTCTTTATCATTTTGTGTCTTAGCTGTCATTTCTTTGTACAGAATAGAAAACTTTTCATTGCTCATTTTGCCCTTATAATGAGTAATAATAAGTGTTCATGTGATATTAAGTGAATGGACATGAAAATGGGGATGTGAGTTCAATGTTGCAAAATATAAGGTTTTAAAATTTGGGAACCAAAGATGGGATGTAGAATTTATGCTTGGTGAGGATATATTATTGGAGGTGGAGAAAATAAGATATCTTGTGGTGATAGTGGATAAAGATCTGAAATTTAGGGAACAAATTGCCAAAATTGTGAGGACAACACAAAGAATTCTGAGAATAATGTGGAGAACAATGACTTGTAGAAGTAAGGAGATTCTTGTTCCATTGTATAAGGCTTTGATTAAGCCACACATGGACTACTGTGCACAGATTTGGTCACCTGGTTTTCAAAAGGATGAAGAGATGTTGGAAAGGGTCCAGAGGTGACTGACTAAGGTAGTTTCTGATCTCTGGAATGTCAAATATACGAAAAGGTTGAGAAGATGCAATTTACAGAGTCCAGTGGAGGAGGAAGAGGGGTTGTATGATAGAGGTCTACAAGTTAGCAAGGAGTTGTTATAGGATCAATGTTGGAGAGGTTCTATAGAAAACAGTGGGAGATCAGGAGAGAACCAGAGGTCATCCCTGGAAGATGTATAAGGAGGATGTGAGCACGGGAGTGAGAAGCAGGTTTTTTGCATGCAGAGTTGTGAATGAATGGGATAGCTTACCTGAGAGTGTGGTGTCTGCAGAGAATTAGAGTGTGTTTAAGACAAAGTATGATGAGCTGTGTGTATGACAAAAGGACCTCCTAGATAAGTCTTTGACTCCATGGGGTCTTGGGATAATAATAATTTTCTAAGAAAAAAATCAGAGCCTGAGTCATACACTACATGGGCAGTGCTAAGGTTGATGAGTAGGACATATTTTTCCCAGGGTGAAAATTTAAAAAAGAGCTAATTAAGAAAAAAATAATTAAACAGGTATTTAATTACAAAAATACTCAAAGAGTTGCTCAAAATATTTACAAAAATTTAATTTAAAAAGGAAACAGAGTCTTATTATTTTATTTTATTTACTTATTTTTTTTGCTTCAGGTGCTATTAAGCTTAGCCAGCCCTGCTGTACACAAAATGACCAAAGGAGACTCACCCCTTGCTGGTCTGATTGGCCAAGTAGATAGTGTATCATTCTCCAATCAATAAGTCATTGGATTTTGAATCCTGCTGTAGGCAAAGATATTTGTGAATGTCTTTACATGGTAGATGTATTTCATTTCTCAGTATGAGACCATCACCCTACTTATTGGGGACCTGAAGAAGCTTGATAAAGTTTCATGTTTGGTCTCTAGAGCAGGATTTACAGACTATCTATCTAACCTATAGCCCACTCATCCACAATACGAACATGCGATAATATGTTCATATTCTTTTGTGGGTGAGATGTATATTAAGAAAAATACATATGAACAAAATACACAAAACATAAAATCCATTTATCTTAATGCATTATTATTAATATTTTAGCTTTAGGATATGGTCAATGAATGCATATTATTATGGTCAATCAATATTAATATCCATAAAAAATATTTGTTCAATGCAGTTTATACCTCACTATTTAAAATCATTATGCACTGATCAAAATGATGGTGTTCCATTGTGGAGGTGCTATACAAAGTAGCTAAAGGAGACTCAATCCTGGAAAGAAAGAAAAAAAAAAAAATTTGTTTCATTCATGTGAAAAAGAAACAATCTATTAATAATTTCTTATATGCACTATTACTGAATTTAATTTTCCTGTTAATAACTGTCATTCTAAAACAAATTTATTATAGAGAATATTAGGTACAATGCAAGTACTGGAGAAAGTAACAAAATGCTCAGTTTTCATTGAATATGCTGGAAATTTTTGACAAAATTAAACCAACAATAATTATTACCAATTTAAATGAATCACAAGACTTGGCACATATTTCTTACTGTTTCTATCATACTGTGCCTTAAATTTATTCACTGTCATTGCACTCACACTCCTCTGGCAACACATTATTCTCAACTTCAAATAAAAAATCTTCTCTTCAATGTTGTCCACTACAATGTTATACAATTACTAGAGATAGTCTCGTGTTTGTGTTCTACTTTGTCTTCCATTCTGTGAATTCTTGGAGTACAGAATTCTCAGTATCAGTATGATAAATTGCTTTTATCATTATAAAAAGTAGTTTATAAAATAACATCTTTCAATTTTATATCTCAATTATATCACCTCTTCTTCAAATTTTAAAAATCAGCAATTCAAATATCCAGAATCTTTCTGCCATATAGACATAATTCATAATCTTATATTATGAATTATGAAGTATTATTAATATATATAATAATACTGACTCATACCTAACACATGAATGCTGGGGCATGAGTTAATACTCATGACAGTCACTATGAATAATACAAAACAAATTATTATTATTATTAACGTCTGACCTCCATGGAGTCAGAGACTCATTGTGGGAGGTACACACTATTGCACACTATTACAATGATTACACTATTGCACATTATTACTGATTCAATGTATCTACATTCAACGCAAAGACATTTTGGCAATGGAAAAATTAAGGGATCTGCACTATGAATTGTTGGAACATCCACCCTATTCCCCAGATTTGGCTCCTTCTGACTTCTATCTCTTCCGAAAACTAAAACTCTTCCTCTCTGGTCAGCGTTTTTCTTCAAATCAAGAGGTGATTGCAGCTGTAGAAAGGTAGTTTGCAGATCTTACTGAGAACCACTACAGGGACGGGATAATGGTGCTGGAGCATCGTCGAAATAAATGTATTAGTCTTAAGGGAGATTATGTTGAAAAATAAAAATAATTTTGAAATAATTTATAAATAAATTATAATAATTTATAAATAATAAAATTAATATAATGCTTCTGAATTAAAAGATATCAAAGATACACAAGTTATAAAGTTTAATTTTCTATAAAAATTTAAAACCAGTATAAATTTGATGATTTGGAGAAAATCTGCCTGAGTGTATAATGCTTATGTAGATTGCTGAAACCAGTAAAATTACATCTCATTAAAGAAATGAGAGAGGATGACTAAAATATGATAAATGATAAAAATTAATGAACAGTTCTCATCATCATTATTCCTTATTAGGAAGAAACATGTAAGATAAGTGTAACCAAAGCAGAGATAACCAAGAACAACCTCCATGATATGATTGATCCCTGTGCAGACTGAACTTCCATAGTTTGATTTCAGGCTTTATCTGGAATAATATGTTATTAATATATCCCTCTATTCTGTGATATTTGCAGGATAATCGTTTTTTGTTTAATAATCTACCTGTAATCAACAGGGACTGAGCTGACCCAGCTGCAGTATCTGAAGCTTCATTTTCCTTGATCCAACATAGGATAAACATCCATGAGAAACATGATCTTATATAACAGATGTTGATATCAAGAGCAAACTGGATGCGAGCGGCATACAAAAACTTCTTTAGTGTCTACAGAGAATTTAAAGAATTCATGCAAATATTGCACCTTTGGCAGTGTTTCAGTTTAATATATTTTAGTGAAAGCTTTATGGCATGCAGCTCAGAAGTATAGTTGCTACATTCTGGTAGAACGTCATCAGATGTTACACTATCTGGGAGATGGTGGAAGATCTCACTAAAATCTCTGATTTTCAACTGTGTGTAAACAGGATCAAATGGAATATTCTGCTCTATGTGTTATAAAAAGCTGCTGGTAGACAAAGGAAGGTATTGTATTTTCCCCAAAGCTGCACAAAGAACATGCAACCTTCATGATGGAATTCAGTTATTCCGAGAGGAGGGGGGGGGATGTGTTTAGTGATGTTTGTGCAGTATTATCTATAGCGATGGTTAGAGTTTGTAATAGTTCTTTGATATATGTGCAAACCAAAGTGACATATGGCAGTCTGATAAATTTTCCCACTGCAAGGCAAAGATGCTTATCTGCGTGAGATGGTTTGAGAGGGATTTTATTTTGTAAAGACAGCTTGATGGTATTAAAATAACCAAGACAGTTTCATTTGCTTGGGTGTAAAAACCAGGAAAAGTCAGTTCCAAATGCAGTTGTGGTTTTAATGTCCTGAGGGTGGATAGGGGCTGTTTTTATTTATTTTTTATGATAATACCACACACATGAGGGTGAGTAATCTATAGTATGTCAGTATCATGGATGGATGGATGTACTATTTATGGCAGGATTATATACAGTGATCCAAAATTGAGACTCGAATCTGATAAGGTGCTTAGTAAAGAAAGAGAAAATAACATCAGCCTGCACTCCAAGCAGTGGAACACAGAGTGCAAATCATATTGCATTAGACATACTGCTTAATGTAAAACATTAAATTTAAATTTAAAAAAATTAAATTAACTAATTATCAAATATCCAAACAAGAGAAACAATAGATATTGGAGAGATAGAAGACCAACAATGGATAGATTATTATTATAAATTCTGGAAAGGAAATAAACAGTCAAAATTATTATTTACAGGATTTTCAGAAAATGTAACTGATAATGGTCTCCCAAATAACTTTACATCAGAAGTATTAAATGAAGCATTAAAAGAAATGGAAAAATGGAAAATCACCAGGAGAAGATAAAATCCAAATATATAAAGTATGCAGAAAATAAATTCACCAACAATGTCTTACTTTAATGAACAAAACATATAACAATGGAAAAATACCCAGTGACTGGAACCATGCAACTCTGATTCCATCTTTGAAAAAGGAAGTTAGAATAACTGTGACAACTACAGAGTAATAAGTTTATTAAACACAGGTTATAAAATACATATATGTCAAAATACTAAAGAACAGAATCAACCCTATACTAGAAAAAAATTACAAATGAAGAACAGAATAGTTTTAAAAAAGGAAGATTCTATATTCAGCCTGAAACTACTAATTGAGAAAAGAAGAGAATTCAACTCAGAAATGCATCTAGCATTCATAAATTACGAAAAACTTTTTACAAGATAGGCAGATATAAATTCTTTGATATACTGAAAAACCACCTGCCTATAAATTTATTAAAGGCACTTTATATGAGAAAACAATAATAAGCCTAAAAAGAGGTGAGAAGAACAGAACCAAAGCATTTGAAGTAACAGGAGGTCTTAGACAAGGATGCTTCCTTCCTCCAATATTATTTGGAATATGTATGAAAGAAATAATCAAAGAATGAAGATCAACTAACAAACAAAGAAGGAATTCATATAGAAAATTATCTTATCTTAGATACATTACTCTTTGCAGACAACCAAGTGATATTTGGAACAAATGATGATACACTACAAAAAACTGTACATAAACTGAATTTACTAATAAAACAATATAATATGTCAATCTCTCATGAAAAAACTAAAACTAGGCATTCAAAGAAAAATGCCCATCATAACTAAAATCATCATCATCATCATGTATTGTCTCCATCCAGGAGGTTGACTACCATGATGTGACACATGGTTGACTATGGGTGCAAGGATAATGCGGTGAGGACCCTATCACTTCCACACAGTTGTAGGTATTAACAGCTGTATCCGAGTGTGTGTGTTCATGGGGCTAGCTTGCCTGTTCTGAGGGATGAAAAACCTGAGTTTCTCGGTAAAAAAAACCCTCTGTATGAAATCAGCTAGCTCACCTTTAGTCAAAAGAGACCAGATAAAGGTTCCTCAAGTAATGGACAGGTATCAAACCCATGTCTTTCCAACCAAAGAGCTTTGTCTATACTGACTGAACTATGATGGATCTTTAACTAATATAGTAATACACAATAAAATAACCTAACAAGTCAACAATTTTAATCATTTGAGTATAAGTCACAATGAAGATTTAGACATTTCTTATAAAATTAACAAATTCTCCAAAGCAAATGGAATAATAAACAAAACATTAAGGCCAGCAATAGTTATTCAAAAAAAAAAAAAAAGCATAGTGATGGATTCTAGTGATGTGGTCTGCAAAATAGAAAAGTAAAAGACTTGGAAGAAGTAGAGCAAAGAATGCAGGAAGAAAAATATACAAAAAGAGGAAAAATCAAAAGGCTAATGTCATCACTGGGAGGTCCTACTTCATCGTGAACAGGTGCTCCACATGCGGGAAGTTAAAGTAACAATAAGAATAATAATAAGAGTAATAAGTTAAAAAAACTCCAGTTTAAACAGTACTTATGAGTACTGATAGCAGATATGTTATTCTGTCAATTATTATAATATAAGTAGGGAAAGCTGGTGTGTTATGTTAGTAGGTGTTTCTGATATTTTCTATTTCTTTTTTTTTTTGGTATCAGTTGGTGGTTGGACTTTGTGTGGGCCTTCATAAATTTGAAGATGAGGGATTCATAGTCAAAGGAGAAGCAAATTCAGTGGCCAAGCTCCACCCCCCCCCCCCGATCTACCACAGAGTCAGACATGCCATCCCATGCCACTATCTGGAAAGCAATGCCTAATGACTGCACTCAAAATCAGCCTGCATAAGCAGAAAAAAAACATAACTGAATGAACTTTGGTCATATATAGACTATCGAGTTTTTGTGATATAATTATTTTGCACAGATATAAAACTTACTCATCATGTTGTACCATCATATGCATTTGTTGGAGATCTGAACAGCAGAGTAGGAAATTAATCCCACCAGGGATATAGGAACATTTTGGGAAAATTTGGAGAAAAGGGTAAAGCTAATAATAATGGTAAGTATTTACTGGACTTCTGCTCAAGACATGGACTAGTCATTACTAATGCCATGTTTCAACATAAAGATGCACACAAGTTCACATCTAGAGAAGACACAAGAAATAAGAAAAACCTCATTAACTATGTGATACCATCATACTGGTTTGGGATAAAAGAACATAGAGAGGATTTGACCATTACTTAGTACTAAGCAGGATAAAAATGGATATCACATTGAAAAGAACAGTATGTAAGAAAGTTTTAAAAAAGAATTAAAGTTGAGCTGCTTTTACAAGTAAATTGTAGACTTGACTATACAAACATTATTGAAGAAAAAATGAAATAAATTGAAAACAAGAGCCAAACTCTGAAGAAGACATTGATTGATTCAGCTAGGGAGGTATGTGGTGAAGTTGTCAGCAAGGATAGAAAAATAAGAAAACCATGGTGGACAGAAGAAGTTTAAAGAAACAGTCCATCCTAGAAAAGAAGAAAGCATACCAAAAGTCCCTAGCTAATAAGTCGACAGATGCCCTAAAAGAATACAGAGAAAAATGTAAGAGAGCTAAGTTATGTGTAAAAGTAGCTAAACAAAAGTCATGGGAAGACTTAGTAAGAATATAGAAAATAAATATCAGAAAGGTGGCAAAATGTTCTGGAGGCTATTGAAGAAGCCTAGAAATGGAGGAAAGATTACTGTAAAAGGAGTCAAAGATGATAAAGGTGACATGAAAACTGAAGATAAGGATATCCTGGGGCTGAAGTAATTACTTTGAAAGATATTAAATGAACCAAGCAGTGACAGAACCATTCTAGAAAATATTCAAGAGGAATGCAAGAGGAAAACATATCAATACTGGAGGTAGAAAAAAGCTGTCAAAAACTTGAAATGTGGAAAGGCAGCTGGAGTAGATGATATTCAACCAGAAATGCTTAAGTATGGAGGTATAAAAGTTTTGCAGTGTCTGCACTGCATAATTCCAGAAAGCCTGGTCAGCAGGTCAAATTCTCAATGATTGGAGTAAAGTTCTCATAGTAATTCCTCTGTAATTCTTACATTCAGTTTTATAAAAAAAGTAAATAAAACAGAAGGTAAGAATTACAGAGGAATTTCTCTACTAAGTGTTCCAGATAAGGTTTATGCAAGCATACTTGAAAAGAGGTTGAGAAAGATTGTGGAAGAGAAACTTGGAGAAGAAAAAGAAGAAGAAGGTGAGTTCAGGCCAAATAGGTTATCAGGATCAGATTTTCACTTTAAGACAAATAGTTGAGAAAGTGTGAGAATAAGAATGATCTGTACTTAAGTTTTGTAGATCTGGAAAAGGCATATGATAAGGTACCTAGAGAAAAGCTTTTCAAAATACTTATATCTATATTTATTCTATATCTATATTTAAGTTGTCAGTCAGCAGTTAGAATTGAAGGAAATACAGGAAGATGGTTTGATGTAAAATCAGGAGTAAGACAAGGATGCACATTATCTCCATTCACACATCTAGTGCAAGTCTCTAGGATTCATTAAACTAAATTGAATAATAGCTGTAAAAAATTTGGCATGAAAATCAGTAATAAAAGGCCAAAACTATGAAAATAGGCAGGAGCATAAAAAACTTCAGCTATATTATAAATTGAGATCAAGTAAAATATTTCAGATATTTAAGCATGGTTTTTAGTGAAGATGGCAGGCTAAATCTGGAAATAGACAACAGAATAATGAATAACAACAGAATTGAATTGTTTTGAGCAGTGTATATAACATTAGGAGGGGGCGCTAGTAGGTCAAGCGCTACGAACGTGTTCTGAAGAGCTCCTGATTCAGATAAGTTTTACTAGGAATAATTAAGTATATATGCGTAATTGTTTAAGTAAGAGCGGCTGTAAACGTTGTACGCTACCGATATTATTAGTGTGGGTTTTTTTTTCTTGCTTAAACTAAATACGAAAATGTTAATATTAGACCTAGTAACCTGCAGAGAAAAAAAAATGGCGGCGGCATTGTCATTCCATGATTTTAATTTGGATTTCAGTCGGTTCGTTAAATGTGAGGTCTGTTATATGTATTCCTTCGACTACATAAATGATTTGTGGATGTTTAGTGCGGATGGAAGAAGGGTGTGTGCGAAATGTGACCTGAACGAGGAATTGATGAATGCGAATATGAAGTTGATGACAGAAAGTGCTAGTACCGATTGTGTCGTGAGTGCACGTTTGAAAGAGGAGGATGGCGAGAAAGACAGGCGAAAAAATGTTAAAAAATCAGGAAAAAAGAAAAAGAGCGATTTGACAACCGTAACGGATGTTAAAAGGGATGAAAGTGAGGCGGAAAGAAACGAAATTGAGAGAACGAATGAAAGTAGAAATGGCGTGGTGCAGAAATCGCAAGTAAAAAAAATCGAAAGAATGAATGATAGCGAAAAAAGAATGACTGATGGCGAAAGTTGGACGCATGTTGGAACGAAAGTACTGAACCAAAGAAAGATGAATGACAGTAAAAGTGAGAAGAATGATAGCGAAAGTTGGACGCATGTTAGTCCGAAAGTACGGAAACAAAGAAAGATATGTGAGAGTGAAAGTGAGAAGAATGATAGTGAAAGTTGGACGTATGTTGGACCGAAAGTACGGAAACAAAGAAGGATGAATGAGAGGGAAAGTGAGAAGAGGGGGGGTCGAGAGTTAGAAAGTTAGAAAGATTTAATGATAGAGTGAATGCGTCACGAGGTTCAGAAGGTGAATTGGATTGAAGCAAGAAATGAAATGGATGCGGAATGAAATTAAGAGAATTCAGATCAAAACTATTAAAATAAATCATGATGGCATGAAAGAGATAACAAAAGATGAGCGAGTGGCGTTGTATGGCGACTCCATTATTAAAGGTGTGCTAGAGGATAAAATGCACAAGGTATGTTTTCCAGGCGGTAAAATGAGTAGAGTGATTGAGGCATTGAATATGAGGCGGGAACGAGCAAAAGAGTTAATTGTATTAATTGGTACGAATGATTTGAGAGAGAACAAAGAGCATGTCAAAATGAATGTCAGGAGACTGCTTGGAAAGATAAAGGAGAATAGTGTGACAGGAAGGGTGGTCAGTGTGTTGCCTAGGTATGATTGTGGTGAAATGAGGCGGAGAGCAAGGATTATGAATGATATTCTGGCTGAAATGTGTGAGGAGATGGGAGTACAGTTTGTTAATGTGTGGAATGAGTTTGAGGGACGAAGTGAGCTGTATGGGAGCGATGGACTGCATTTGAGTGGTTATGGTGTGAGTCGCTTGGAGAGACTGCTGCTGGAAGGTAGAGAAGTGAATAGAGAGAATGAATCAGATCGAGAAGGGAGTGATGTGGAAGAGCAGGAGAGATTGAAGGAGTGGAAATGAATGTGAAAGTGAGTGGTATGAGTATAGAAAATGAGAGAATGGGTGTGCAAGAGGAGCAGGGAAACGGCGAGGCTCAGGGTGGACAGGGATACACAGCGTGAGAAAGGTGGATGCTCCAAGAGGAGGTGAGAGAATGTGTAGGCAGGAAAGTAATGGGATGATCAGGGATCAAAAGGAAACAGATGGAATTGCAAAGGGTTCTAAAATGAAGAAGCAGAAAGGGAAATGGCCCCAGTCCAGCATGGAGAGATCACATCGAGTGAGTGGTATCAGTGGAACTAGCTGTAGATCCAGAAATGAGTTGTTGTGTTTGTATACCAATGCTAGAAGTATAAGAAACAAGGCGGATGAAATGGTTGCACTAATTGCGTCTGTGCACCCAGAGATTGTCGGAATAAGTGAGACATGGTTAGATGAGGATGACATCCTGACAGGAATAGAGATGGAAAGGTATGATGTGTTTCGTGAGGATAGAAGGGGTAAAAAGGGAGGGGGAGTGCTATTGATGATAGAGAAAGAGTTATGTCCATACAAGGTAGAGATGCAAGAGGGAAATGGGGCCATTGGTTTTGAGGCAGTATGGTGTGAGATAGAGGTGAATAGAATCAAATACTTGGTGGGATGTTGTTATAGACCTGGTAATGTGGATGGTGGTGATAGTGAAATGTGTAGTCAAATAAGCCAAGCAAATAAGAAAAGGGTGATTATTATGGGTGATTTTAATTATGGCAATATTGACTGGAATGAAGAGATAGCAACTGGAAGTAAAGAAAATGAGTTTCTTGAGTTTTTGAGGGATAACTACCTCAGACAGTATGTAACAGAGGGCACAAGAGGATTAAGGGTCTTGGATTTGGTCATCTCATCGGAGGATGTAATTATCAATGAGGTATCAAATCATCCACCAATTGGCGAAAGTGACCATGAGGTGATTACTTGGGTGGTTGCCAGCAGTGCAAGGACCCCTGTGAAAAAAGGGTATATGTGGAACTACAAGGGGGGTGATTATGAAGAGCTCAGGAGACAGCTTGCAGGTGTAGCATGGAATGAGGAGTTAGCTGGAAAAGAGATCAATGCAGCTTGGGGGATTTTCAAAAAATATTTAGTGGATGCAATGTCTAAATGTATACCACGGGTGAGAAGGTTAAATAAGTTAGGTGTGAGATGGATGAATAAAGAGATTAAGCATGCAATACAGAGAAAAAGGGCATTGTGGAGGCAGCATAAGAGAAGTGGAAGTAACCAATTTCATGAGTTCTACAAAGACCAGGCAAGGAGAGTGACTTGGTTGGTGAGAGTAGCTAAAGAGAGGTATGAACAGCAGTTAGCTAATGAAGCTAAAAAGAATCCTAGGGAGTTCTTTCGATATGTAGCCAGCAAAAGAAAGAATGATTATGGAAGGATGATATTGATTGGAGGAAATGGTATAAAGACAGCTGTTGCAGAATGTGTGGTGGAGATACTTAATGAGCAGTTCATAAATATCTTTCAATCTTGTGAATGTGACTTCATGGAGAGATTAAGAGCAGTTGATGATGGGGAGGAGAGACTGACTGTAAGTGAGCAAGAGGTGTTTGGGGAGTTGAGTAAACTAGATGTAAATAAGGGACTTGTGGGACTTGATAATATATCACCGCGTATTCTGAAGGAATGTGCCAGAGAGTTGACACCTGCCTTGACATATTTTTTTTAATACGAGTCTTGTGCTTGGTCAAGTCCCTAAAGAGTGGAAGGAGGGCAAGATTGTGCCACTTCATAAAGGAGGTGATCGAACTCAAGCATCAAACTATAGGCCTATCTGTGTGTCAGGTGTTGTGGTTAAGTTGTTGGAGAAGCTTGTGAGAACTAGGATCCAGAGTTGGGTTGACAACAATGGTATAATCTTTGATGGACAGCATGGATTTGCTAAAGGGAGGTCGTGTTTTAGTAATCTACTTACTTATTACAATAAAGTGACTGCTTCCTTGGACAGAGGAGAAGGATACACAGTAATATACTTGGATTTTGCAAAAGCTTTTGATAGAGTACCTCATGATAAGTTGACAGTCAAACTAGAGCAGATGGGGTTGGATATTAGATTAGTGCATTGGATTGGAGACTGGCTATCTGATAGGTATCAACAAGTTGTGTATGGGGGTGCAATATCCAGGAAAAGGAAAGTCACTAGTGGAGTGCCTCAGGGATCTGTTTTAGGGCCATTACTATTTAACTTGTATATTAATGATATTGGCGAAGATTTGGATGGAGATATTCAGTTGTTTGCAGATGATGCAAAGTTGGGACGAACCATAAAGAGTAGTGAAGATGTTGTGGCCTTGCAAGAAGACTTGAATAAACTGAGTGATTGGGCAAGCAAATGGGGATGTGAGTTCAATGTTGCAAAATGTAAGGTTTTAAAATTTGGAAAACAAAGATGGGATGCAGAATTTATGCTTGGTGAGAATATATTGTTGGAAGTAGAGGAAATAAGAGATCTGGGAGTGATAGTGGATAAGGATCTAAAATTTAGGGGTCACATCGCCAAAATTGTGAAGACAACACAAAGACTTCTGGGAATGATGAGGAGGACACTGACGTGTAGAAGTAGGGAGATTCTTGTTCCATTGTATAAGGCTTTGATTAGGCCACACATGGACTATTGTGCCCAGATTTGGTCACCTGGTTTTCAGAAGGATGAAGAGATGTTGGAAAGGGTCCAAAGGCGACTGACTAAGGTAGTCTCTGACCTCTGGAATGTCGAGTATGAGGAAAGATTGAAAAGATGTAATTTGCAGAGTCTAGTGGAGAGAAGGAAGAGGGGAGATATGATAGAGACCTACAAGTTGGTAAGGGGTTGTTATAAGATCAATGGCGGAGAAATACTACAGAGAATAGTGGGAGATCAGGGGAGAACCAGAGGTCATACCTGGAAACTGAATAAAGAGGGTGTGAGTAGGGGAGTGAGAGGCAGGTTTTTTTCGTGCAGAGTTGTGAATGATTGGAATGCCTTGCCTGAGAGTGTGGTGTCTGCAGGGAGTTTGAATGTGTTTAAGACCCGGTATGATGAGATGTGTGTGAGATAAAAGGACCTCCTAGATGAGTCTTTGACTCCATGAGGTCTTGTTTAATAATAATAATAATAATAATAAGAAAAACTGGTATGGTTGGTAGCAGCTGAAGAAATTTATATGGAATAAGAGAGAAATTAGCCAAAACACAAAACTAGCAGTATACAAGACAGTGTAATGTCTCCAATATGACAATATTGGAGTGCTCACAAGTAATAGATTGATTTGGAGGAAAATTGTTGATAGGAGATTAATAATAATGTAAACTTAATCATGTAGTGCTGTCATAGTAACCTCAATGCCCCTTATTGGTACATATCAAGAAATTCATGATGATGATGATAAAACTTACTTGGTCTGAAAAGAATTATTTGTACCTCTGTGGTCTAAGTCATGGCACAGACAAGCCACAAGTAATGCTAAGATTTCAAGATCAGACATCATTTCATTCATTTTTCCTGTCTGAAAATAACAATAAATTTTTCACCATTAATATTTCATAGAATTAATTCTATATTATATTCTTATATTGTTATATTCTTATACTGTATTCATATATTAATTCTTATACTATATTTTCTTAAGAAAATACAGTATAAGAAATTCCAATCCAACAGAACACCGAGTTTAGATGATATGAAGCAGTGGTAATGATATAATTATAGTAACTGGATGCACAGGCCATATCTTTTTCCTTTTTTTTTTTTTCCAAGTGATGTTATTCATTCAGGCTTACCATTTCATTCTTCTACTACACCAAATTTAAGTTTTATTCATTAATGGAGGTTATCTTATAGTAAATACTTCTCAAAACAAAATGAAGATTGATTGTTATATTCAATTGTTTGATGAAAATCTAAACTCTCATTTGTTCCAACAAATCTCTGCCCTAGTAAGTTAAACTGCCAAGTTCTTAAAATCATATAGATTCACTAATCGCATACCTGTATACTGAATCTTAAGACTGAGTTTTTGGTATAAAAGGATATAGATCTGAATCACATTAAAGATATGATGCACTTAATGTATCCAGTAATCCTTTTTATATAATTCTGTGTAAAAGCTCAGAAATGCCAGCATTTTTTTTCTTATATGCTGGGGGGGGGGTGCACATTAGTGCCATATGTCGCCATAGTTCCCAGCTTGTCTGCTATAAAAGCAGACAAATTAACCTGAGAAACCACAGCTGACAATGACAACTTGACAACTGAAGTCTGACTTACATTTCATGAATCATGGTTTAAAAAAAAAAGAAAAAATTATATGTGAACTATGTGATATTTTCTGCATTATTTTTATTAAATACAGTAGCACCCTGGTTTAGGAAATAGATGCAATGCATAATGGCACTACATTCAACATGCACTTAGACTTAAGTGCTGAGAAGAACTCATGTTAAAGACTTAATGGAGTGAAAAAAGCCCTGAGAAATGATTAAACCAATGTTAAATATTTTCACTATTTCGTCTCAGTCACAGAGATATCTTCAGGGAGTACAATATACAGAACTGTAATAAAAACAAAGGCAATACAATAAAAAACGAAACTCAGTAGACGTAAGTTTAGAGTCTTTAACTAGTTCTAGCTATGACTCTAGACTTTTGCCCTTTATGAGCATCATTGCAGACCTTGAATGTAACATGGATCTATGAGAATTAATGCCTCACATATTTTTAGACATTTAATGCATCTATATTTACTTAGATTAGTTTGGTTTTTGAGGGTAGCCAGATTCTAAAAGCCTTTCATTTCTAAACTTTCTATAATGAAGAAGAGTGCTTTTTTCATTCTGTATGAAGTGTCCAATGCATGGTCTTCTAGACTAGACTGACCATAGTCATGACTACAGATGTATATTTTATGTTCATCTATACAGATGGGGCATCTTCCAGTCAACTTGCAGGAAAAGAACTCTATAAACTTCAGGTACTTTGAGGATGAGAGAGAGAGACTCGTTAGGGGGATTGTACAAGGAGAGCATTTTCAAGTGAGGCTTGAACACAGTGCACCGATTGTGTTTTTTTAAAATTCTGGCTATTTTTTCAGAAGTATCCCAGACATAGGGAATGAGGATGACATTATTATTTCAAAAGCATAATCTTGATTCAGTCCCTCTTAAGCCTTCTGTATAGTTAAAATTTGTACACTGTTTTAGAGCAGTATTCTCTGCGATTGTCAGCATGGGTTTCTTAAAGGGAGATCATGTTTAACCAACTTACTTATGTACTATAACAAAGTGACAAATGTATTGAACAAGGGAGACGCACATACAGTACTATAATGAGTTGGATCTGTGACAGACTATCATATAGGTATCAGAAAGTTGTATATGGGAGTGCAGTATCCTAAAAGAGGAAAATCACTAGTGGTGTACTGCAGGAGTCTGTTGAAAGGTTTTTCACTTGATTATACTATAAATTAAAGATGCCAAAAATGACTTCAGGTGCAAACTAATGCTTGGATAAAGGATGAAAACAAGAATATAATTTCCTGGCATCTTTAATTTATAGTATAACCAAGTGAAAAACCTTTCAATATCTATCTCTAATCCAGAGTATTTTAGTAAAAAGCATAACACCTTTCAGCTGCTTGAAAGAGGGTGGACTGAAAAGTTCTCGGCCTAAATGAAAAAACAAATTTATAATTTCAAAATTATTTTTATTTTTCAACATAATCTCCCTTAAGACTAATACATTTATTCCAGCACCATTATCCCGTCCCTGTAGTGGTTCTCAGTAAGATCTGCAAAATACCCACTCTACAGCTGCAATCACTTCTTGATTCGAAGAAAAACGCCGACCAGCAAGGAAGAATTTTAGATTTGGGAAGAGATAGAAGTCAGAGGGAGCCAAATCTGGGGAATAGGTTGGATGTTCCAACAATTCATAGTGCAGATCCCTAATTTTCCCAATGCCAAAACACCTTTGTGGGCAGGTGCAATGTCCTGATGAAAGATGATTTTTTTCTTCTGTAAATCAGGTCTTTTCTCACGAATATTTTCGTCTAGTCTAGTTAAAAGATCGGAATAATATTCCCCGATTATTGTTTTACCCTTTTCAAGATAATTAATAACCAAAATGCCTTTAGCATCCCAAAACACCGATGCCACAACCTTTCCTGCTGATGGAACTGTTACGTCGCCACTTCGTGGAATATTTGTTCTGAGCCTTGTATATGGCCTGTTAGCGTGCCTTCTTGTGACCTGGGATCTAAAGCTCCCTTGGATCACGGACTCTAACAAATTTCTTTGTTCTGCACCAATTAGAGTCACTCCTTGAATGTCGCGGGCCCTTCCTGAATCCGACATTTATCTTACTTGACCCAAGTCAGATAGAATGGTGTACGGATTCAGGGATTATGCAGTCGTGCCCTCTCCTAGCCTTACTAAATTTATTTAGATACTCTTTCCCCTTTTATCACAGTTCATGTGTTGGTGAGTGGCAATGTCATTCTCAAACACAATTATTCAGTGACCAGGATTTAACAAGAAAAACAACATTTAATTTTAACAAGATTAGGGCACATAGAACATAAATCATTCAATCAGTTAATTGTTATTTCAAACTTTAAATGATCTATATGGTAATACATGACAATTTCAAATAGGACAAGATTGCTATTTTCTAAGAATGTTATAGATATAAGCATATACTACTAATTATCTGAATATGGATCTCTGGAGAGATTGCTAAAGTGACACATATACAGGGTGTTCGGGATAAATTTGACAGTTTCGTAAGGAAAAAGAAAATCTTCTTTGTATCTATTAAATTTAATGAATTGACAAAAAAACATTACAGGCAGAGTTAATTACAATACTATCAACAAGATTTACTCAAAATAACCACCATTAGCATCGATCACAGCTTCAATTCTGCTTCGGAACCTCGAACAAGCTGATGCTACAGTCTCCCTGGGAAGGGCCGCAAAAACTGTTTTAATTTTATCCATTAACTGGGCTTTTGTATTACTGGAAGTGCGATTGGTGTCTTTTTCAACTGCGCCCCATACAAAATAATCCATGGGGTTAAGGTCTGGGGAGTTTAGAGGCCAAACATTTGGACTGGTGAAGTCGTAGAAATTTTCAGACAACCATTTTTGACTTTTCCCAGAGGTGTGGCAAGGGGCCGAATCCTGCTGCCATACATACGGCCTACCATTGGCTACCCTTGTTATCCAGGGCTTGACTACAGTTAGCAACTCCACAAACAAAGCCCGAATTCCAATGCCAGGGTTCTTCAACACCTGTTCCTGCAGATTTGCGAGGAATTCTGCTGTACGAACGCAATCAGATCGTCTGCTAGGGATCTTTCTTCTTGCTACATCCTCGTAGTCACCATTGCAAGTCTCTAGTTCATGCCTGATTGTTTTTACTGTATTCAGGGAGCATTGGGCAGCAGTCGTAATATCCTTATTTTGATGGCGGGCACGAATCATCATGATACAAGTTATTCTCTTCCATGATTCAGGTGGGTTCCAGCTATCCATCCTTTCTGACATCTTGTATATGAATGAAGAAGGGTCCAAACTTTTAAATGAAGAGAAGTGTGTGTTAATACATGTAACTTACGGAAAAATATAATTAATTATAAATATGTCAAATTTATCCCGAACACCCTGTATATGCATGATGTGAAGATCACATGACATGGGTCTTCAGACTACCAGTCCAAGGTCTCTATAAGTTCCAATACCGACAAATAGCCTCAGCTTCCTTTGCTGGCTGCTTCACCCTTCAACATCTTTATATATTTTAGATATAGCAAAGTTTTATATTACCATTTGATGCAGCAACAGTCACACTTCGTCACCACGTGCAAACCCTGGTTGGACTTAACTCACTTTGTGGAGCACTCTCCCTTTTGGATCAATGCAAACTGGAACTTTGCTGTCGGTGGGAATTTTCCGCCATGCATCTCCAGGACTTATGAACCCTTCTAGAAGGACATCGCGGTTGAGGTTCCACTTGGTCCTGAGCTTCTTCGTTGGTCTGCACTTAGGGGTTTTCATCCAACTTCATCTGACCATCTGCACTGGCACCCTTTGTTCTACGGCCAACGCTTCCTATCCCTCTGTGCTTCGATCACATCCCCTTTAATTTTTCCTCCTTCCTGCTTCACTTTCCTTCTACTCTCTCCCCTTTTTTTTTTTTTCTGACCACCAACTCCTATTGTACTGCAGCTTTCAGTCACGGTCGTTTCCATGATGTTGCACTTGAATGCATGAGAGAGCTCCTCCCAGAAGTTTGTCTCTTTTCGCGAACCTTGCTTCACTAATGATCACTAATGAGTTTGCCAAGGTCATGACCTCAGGGCCCTTAGTCACCACTGAAGTATGCACTGTTTCACACAGTCTATTCTTGGGTTGGTCGTCAAATATGTTGCCTCACTACAAATTCATATATCCCGTTGATAGAATGACTTGAAATTTCACAAGGATGCTTATGACAGATGTATCAACTTAGAAAAAAAATCTTGCCAATAGTGTTGCCATCTATGGTTGAGGTCGAGAACTTTTCAGAACACCCTCATATATGGAAAATGACTTCTGCATTACTTCAATTTTGGTATCACTTTTGGGTCTGGCTCCCACTGATGAGATCTCAATTAAAGTCAAAAATGGTCTGGGCAGTCACACTTCCTATAATGCATAACATTATACATGTCCATAAGGATATATGTGCATTGCATTATGGGATACCAAGGAAATTCGTGTGAAGTCATTGGCCTCTATATGCAAGTAGCCCAGTCATGAAGTGAATTCATGCACAAACTTACACTTAGATAAATAAAGGACAAAACCAAGAATATAATTTCTTGGCATCTTTAATTTGCAAGAGCCTGTGTTGGGCTATTGTTTCAATTTTTATATTAATGATACTGGGATGGGTTTTTACTGGTGATATGCAATTGTTTGCACATGATACAAAATTGGGGAAAGCCATGCAGAGTCAAGCAGATGTTATGGCCTTTCAGGAAGCCTTGAATTGATTGTATGAATAGGCAGGAAATTGGAAATGTTAGTTGAATGTTGCAAAGTGTAAGGTTTTGAAATTTGGTAAGCTATAATGGGATGCAAAATATACTTTTGGTGGGGAAATTATTACGTAACACCTCCAGGGAGTCCAAAGACTCATCGAGGGAGGACACCTGCTCTCCATCTCTACCGCAACTACCCTCATCATCTACACCAACGCCATCTACTGCTGACCACGACTAGTATTTTCATAGACAATCACAAACATCCATGCCCACGGCGGAATTTGAACCCGCAGCCTTTTGGCTGGAGAGCAGATACACTAACCATTCAGCCAACCAGGCCGGTTGTGCAAGGAGGTGGGGGGGAGGGAGAGAGATCTGGAGGTGGTAATAGACAACAACCTGAAGTTTAGGGGTCATGTTGCACAAGTTGTGATATTGGCAGAAATGAAGATGTTATGATTCCATTCTATAAGGCCTTGATCAGGCCTCATATGGATTATTATGCACAGAGTTGGTCACTAGGTTTTCAAGGTGATGAGGATATGTAAGAAGGGATCTAGAGAAAATCCACAAAGGTGGTAACTGGTCTTTGGAATGTGGGGGTATGAAGACAGATTGAAAGAATATAATTGCAAAACTTCATAAATAGAAGGAAGAGGAAGATATTATTCAGACATGTAGGTTGGTCAGGAGTTGTTACCAGGTTAACATGGAAGAAATTTTTCAAAGACTGGGAGGGGGGGGGGGAGGACAGAACAAGAGGCTATCCCTGAAACTGTGAAAGGAGGGTGTGAGAAAAGGAGAAGGGAGCAGGTTTCTTTGCATTGAGAGTGGTTGGTGAGCAGAATGCATTACCTGATTGTGTTGTGAATGTAAACACACTGAATCAGTTTAAGACATGGTTGGATGAGCTTTTGTGTGTGATAGTTATTACTTCCCATGATGAGTCTCTGACTTCATGGAGGTTAGATGTTAATAATAATAATAATAACATCACTGTATATTAGACTCCCTTATCCAGCATTATTTCTACTGTTCTTTCTCTTTAATACTTCCATACTTTTTAAGAACAAGTATGGATATATTAAAAGCTTTCAAAACTATATCATCATCATTCAAAAATTTTATTAGTGAAAGCACAATAAAAATACATGAAGAAATTACAGTATTAAGTTCATTTGATGTTCATATTTTGGAATACAAAAGTATGCCTACTCACTGTTAACATAGCAAACATTGTCTGTGCAACATTCAAGGCATGCCTCCAGTTATGGTATATCACAGGTCGATAGTTTTTTTTCACACTAAGAGTCCATCGACAAAGCACCTAGATAAAGGAAATTTTTAAATTTTATAATATAAATAAATTAGAATTCAGGTAAAAAAGTTCAAAATTCACAAGTTCAAACAAAACTGTACCTGTATAAGAATAATGTCACTATACACACACCTGCAATGAGATTTTTTATTATTTTCTTTGTGGGATTTTTTTTATTGTTATTTTGAGAGGACATTAGCATCATCCTTAGTAGCAGCTGGCAAACAAGTGTTGCTCAGATAAGTCCTTATTTTTAGTAAATATTGGCAATATTGTTAAATCTAATTGGTGTTATTTTCTTTATTTTTGACCATATTGTTAGGTGTATTGTTTAGTCATAACTATTATTACATGATAAATTTTTCAAAAGTGTTCTATGTTATGGCACTGATGCATATGAGAAAAATGGTGGTCAAGACACCAATGCTGAATGATATTAATATGCAGGATTTAGTGTGATGTAGCATGTGTTTAATATATACACTACTAAGAGTGAATGGTTTGTGGTAAGAGAGTAAGAATGGAGAGAATATTTGTCAGAAATGTTTTGTGAGCAATAAATGTGAGTCATGTTGGGAGCGAAAGAATGAAGTGACTGATATCAAGGATATAATTCAGGATTGTGAAAGTGTTATGTGGTGGAAGAAGTGAATGATAGAGCATGAAATATGAACGACAGTCTGAAGAAAGTTAATGAAAGTAGTAATGTAGATGATGAGATGCCAGTGTAGAAAGAAACTGCAAGCTTACGCAGCTTCCTTCACCGAACAAAACGGGGGCTCAAGTGACTGGAAAAGTGATTTGTGTGTGGCACAGCAGGAAGGAGAAAGAAAGAGAGAAAGAGGGAATGGTAAAAGATAAAAGTGCAAGAAACTGGGAGAATGGAGAAAATATTATTATTATTATTACGTGATGCCTCCAGGGAGTCTGAAGCCTCATCGAAGGAGGACACCTACTCTACATCTCTCTGTCTCCACCACTCAATCCACCAACTACACCAATGCTATCTACCACCACCACTGGTATTGTATGGGGATTTGATGATAACAGGTATACTTAATGAGAACACGATGAAAGCATGTTTACCAGGTGCACAGATAAAGGATATTAGTAAGGCTGTAAGTTTGCAGAAGAAAGAAGTGAACAAGTTAATTGTTTTGGCAGGCACAAATGAAACAGCAGGCCAACAAATTATCATGGGAGACTTCAACTATGGAGTTATAGATTGAAAGGAAGACACATGGTAAAATTGAAATGGAATTTATACAGTCACTAGAGAGAGGATAGTTGATGGAAGAGCAAGAAAGTACAGATTGTGGGTCTGCTGCCTCGGTATGATAGGACAGAATTGAGAAGAAGGGCCATGATTGCCAATGAGTTAATGAGAAGATTGTGTAGGAGGAATAGCATGTAGTTTATAGATGTGTGAAGTGAATTTGATGAATGAAGGGATCTGTATATGCCTAATGGACTGCACTTGAATGGTTTTGGAGTTGTCTCAATGAACAACACTTTCTCCAAGTGGAGAAAGTGTTATTCAGTGAGAGTTTGTAAGTGCAAAACCAGGAAAACTAGCGATATTAAGAGGAAAGCAATCAAGCATGTGTCTAGCCATCCCTGGGATAAATGAGCGTGACTGCAGGAATGACTGTGAGGAAAGAGTCACCCCTGGGATAGATGAGTATCGGAACGATTGTGAAGAGCTAGGTACATTTTCCCAGGTTTCGAATCTAAATGGGCAGGTAATGACATTATGTAAAGGGTAACTGTGGGCTGGGGATGTTGAAATGCATATACATAAATGCCCAAAGTATCAGAAATAAAGGAAAGCAGTTTTTGGCATTGGTCAGCTTGACTTCGCCAAAAAATTTGGCATCAGTGAGATCTGGTTGTCAGAGAATGATATAGTTACAGGGATAGAATGTAATGGATATTGCACTTTTAGAGAAGATAGAGGAAATAAGGCAGGAGGAGGGGTATTATTAATGATACCTAAAGAACAACAAAAATTGAAGTTAAGGAAGATTGTAGATCTCAGGGAAATGGTTCATTTGAGTCTGTCTGTGTGAGATAGAGGTCAATAGGACACAACATACTATTGTTGGTTGCCGCTATAGACCTGGGGGGTCCAGAAGAAGATGTGGATAACATGCATCGGCAGTGCAATGAATGCAGGCCAACAAATTATCATGGGAGACTTCAACTATGGAGTTATAGATTGAAAGGAAGACACATGGTAAAATTGAAATGGAATTTATACAGTCACTAAAGGATAATCATTTGAAACAGCATGTGATGGAAGGGACCAGGGGTTTGAGAGTGTTGGATCTGGTAATAGCATCAGAAGACCTATCTATAACTAAAGTAGCAACTCTACCTCTGATGAGAAAAGTGAGCATGCAGTCTTGTCCTGGAAGGTTACTTAATGTGGAATTTTCAGTCAAGAAGGGGTTTATGTGGAACTACAAAACTGGCAATTACAACAAACTTAGGAAGCAACTTGGAGCAGTGGCACAGCATAAAAAGCTACATGGAATGAATGTCATTAGCACATGGAAAGTGGTCAGGGATTGTTTGAGCACGGCAGTATCAGACTGCACACCTAGGGATCAAGAAGATAAACTCAGCAAGGATTAAATGGATGAGTAGAAATATAAAGCAGGAGCTGGAAAAAAAAAGAAAACACTGCAAAAGGAATATAAACGAAAAGGTGATCAGTATGCTCATAAGCAATATAAAGCACAGGCAAGAGGAATAACTAGTATGGTAAGGAAGGCTAAATCAGATTTTGAGAGAAAATTAGCGAAACAGGCCAAAGTAAATCAAAAGAGTCTTTTTTGCTATCTAGGAAATAAGAGAAAGAATGATTATGGAAAGATAACTTTACTCCATGCTGGTGGTAAGAAAGTGACAGAAGCAAAAGAAATAGTTCAGTTACTAAGTGATCACTTTGCAAAGATATATCATCTAAGTGGTGCCTTTGCAGTTACTGACATGACAGAGACTTATGTTGAGAATTGAGGTCTTTATACTCAGGCCATGGAAAGATTTGAAGAAACTCATATTATTCCTCTCAATATTTCTAAGGCATTTGATCATGTTTGTCACCAAGGCCTCCTGAACAAACTGCATCTTATGGCTCCCTTCTACACTCTCTTATTGGACTACCAGCTTCCTCGCTGGTCGTTCTTTATGTATCATGGTGGATGGCTTCATCTCATCGGATTTCCTCCATCAATGCTGGAGTGCCTCAGTTCAGTACTCTCACCCACACTCCTTCCTTCTTTAAATCAATAACTACCTTTTTCTGACTTCAAATCCCATTCACAGTATCGCCAATGACAGTACTCTTCATCATTTGATAAACTCTGCAGTATATCCTAATGTTAAATGCCTCAAGATTTTCCATAACCAGTGACTTGAACACTAACCTTCAGCATCCTGAAATGAAGTAAAGACAATTTAGTAAATTTCAATACCAAAAAAAACTCAAGCCTACCTTATTACCCACAAGAAAAATACTACCTCACCCCCCCCCTCTCATTTTTGATAATGTTCCAGTTTCCTTTCAAGATCAAATTTCTCTTCTTGGATTGAATATCACATCCAGTTTATCCTGGCACATATTACTCAATTAGCCTCTGAAAAGCTTGGTGTTCTTTTCATTCTCAACATTACTTCTCTTCCTATCAACTCCTAACACTCTATAAGTCTCACTGAGGTCAGTCTGACTATGGAATACTGTTCCCACATTTGGGGTGGAGCACCCAAGACGTCTAAGAATTCTTGATGATATTCAGGAAAATCCACTTCATAGATGCTCTTCCCTCACAGACTCCCTTCAGTCACTTAATCATAGGTGCTCTGTTTTAGCACTGTCCTTTTTCTATAGATGCTTTCATGGGCATTGCTCCTCTGAATTGACTGCTACCATTCCTCCACTTTCTTCTCACCATAGAAGAAATAGAGCAGTCACTGGCGCTTTGAACACAATGAACTACTTTTTCATCAGCTTCCTTCATTCCATCCACCTATATTCTTTAGAACAATCTCTCCCATACTGTTTTTCCCACTGAGAACAACCTCCCACTCTTCATAAAACATATCAACTAGCTACATTTTTCTTCTTAATCATGTACCCACACATGGTACTGCAGTGTTATAACATTAAAAAAAAAAGATGAACTGGTGGTTGGAAGTACACAGAGTATATTGCAAAATATCAATGTGAATACAGCAGTTGGCCTCAATGGTATGTCAGCTTTTGTGCTATGAGAATGTGTAAGTGAACTGGAAGTGCCTTTGACAAAGTTGTTTGATCTAAGTCTCAACTCTGGCAATGTTCTAAGGGAGGGAGTGGAAAGAGGGTAAGATAATTCCATTACATAAAGGTAGCTCCAAGACAGAAGTAGCAAATTACAGACCAATTAATATCTCAAGAGTGGTGGTAAAAGTATTGGAAAAGTTGGTTAAAGGTAAAATCAAGTAATACGTGGATAGGAATATGATATTCTATAGGGAGCAGCATAGCTTTGTAAAAGGGAAGTCTTGGCTCAGTAATTTATTCATATTTTATAATATGGTAACAGCAGAAATGGATAAAGGAAATGGCTACACTATGACATTGCTGGACTTTGCAAAGGCATTTGATAGAATACTGCAGAGAAAATTGTTACATAAGTTAGAGAAATGGGAATGGATATGAAATTGGTGGTATGGATGGGGGGGGGGTTGATAGACAGACATCAGAAGGTGGTAGATGGTGGAGTGGAATCAAGACAGATGAGGTTGACTAGTGAAGTGCCACAGGGCTCTGTACCAGGACCACTACTCTTTAATTCATACATTAATTAATGATATAGCAGAATATTTGCAAAGGGGAGATATTCAGTTGTTTGATGATGATGCAAAACTGGGGATGGAAATAGTTGAAAAAGGTGATATATATTGCTTGGAAAGAAGTCAACAGACACCATAGTGTGAGGAACAAACAGCCATGGCACCCACCTTAATAAGATGTAGGACCTCCTTTCACTGCAATGACTGCAGTGATCCTATTGGGAATACTTTCCACAAGCGTATTATAGCAATCATATGATAAGAATTTTGGGAGACTCTTCCTGTAGGCATGTGATGATGTCCTGAACTGTCGTGGAAGTGGACGTCTCTTGACCTCAAACGATACTCCAGTTCATCCCATAAATGTTCAATAGGGTCACCACAATTGGCAGCCAATTGTGGTGACATTCATGTTTACAAAACCACACAGTTAGAGCAGCATCCTTATGGCACGATGCATTGTCTTGCTGAAATAGACAGTGCTAAGTTCCATAAATATGCTATTAAGTAGAAAGCACTGCATTATACAAAATGTTCAAATACTTCTTGGAGTTCAATATTCATGGCACCAGAAACAATGGTCTGAAGCCAAACTAGGAAAATCAGGACCATACCATCACACTACCACCTTCGAACTGCATAGTTGGCTGACCTCCACAGAGCCCTGAACTCAACCCCATTGAATATTTATGGGATGAACTGGATCATCATTTGAGGTCAAGAGAAGTCTGCCTCCACAACAGTTCAGGACATCATTACATGCCTACAGGAAGAGTCGCCCAAAATTCTTATCATATGATTGATAAGAGACATTCATCTGCTCAGTAGAGGGTGTAGTGTGATTCGTCACTCCATAATACAGCTTTTCAAACTTCTGCAACCCACTGTATATGCTCTTTGCAGCACTGACATGCCAGTTTGGGTAACGTGGGAGCTTGCATATTGCAGTTCTATTATGCAAACCCATATTGTAGGTTTGGTTCTGCATGTTTGTGCAGATTTGTGTTCCAGTTGATGCCTGGAACTCTGCATTCAACAGATGGACTGATAAATGGTAGTTTTTACATATTATCCTTTGGGGGCACCCTACAGTCACATTCAGGATGCACATGTAGCACTTGCAGTTGACTTCCCGTGCTTCCATCTCAGTATGGCATCACTGACTGTTGACCGGAGATGGCCCAGTTTGTCAACAAGTTGTCAATAAGTCTGCAACATGGTATCCTATCACAATGCTTCTTTCAAACAGCCATTTTGGCAAAACAGTTGCATTTACTTGAGAGCATCATATTCCTCCAATTTATACCAGCTACAAACATGCAACTCGTTACATGGCATGATATACCTTACCCAATGGGAAGTGGGGGGGGGGATGCTTGTTGACTTCCCAAGAAGCATAGTGTGGTAGTGGGACCAAGGACAATGGTTGTCAATTTAATGTTGTAAATGTAAGGTAATCTACTTTGGGATGAAAGGATTACATACATCATATCATAGTGATGGTATTATATTACAGGAAATTTATTAGGCTAGGGATTTGGGAGCTATGGTGGATAGAGATTTGAAATTCAAACGACATATTGCAAGAGATGGCAAAATAGCTCAGAAGATTACTTGGATATTGAAGAACACATTGAAAAGTGATGCTAGGGAGGTTATTATTCCTCTTCATAAGGCTATGATTTGGCCACATGTTGACTACTGTGCACAGATTTGGCCACATGCATTTATAGAGGTTATAGAGGACCGGGTAGTGGTAAAAATGATTCAGATATGAGTAACTAAGCTCATGACAGGTCTGTAGAATGTTCCCTATGAGGATAGATTGAAGGTGTGTGGATTGACACAAAATAAATTTTTCAATGCATGGGGAGTAAGGGAAAAACAAGGAGTCAGACTTGGAGGTTGTCTAAGAGTGTGGTTAGTATGGGTGTGCAGACTAGGTTCTTTACTTGGAGAGTTGTGAATGAGTGGAAGGGATTGCCTGAGATCATTGTGAGTGCCCCAACAGTGAATAAGTTTAAAGGGATGTATGATAGGTATTGTGATTGTGTTAATGGATAGTGTGAGTCTCTCGTGATGAGTCTTTTGACTCCATAGAGCACATGTATAAATAATAATAATATTTAATCCAAGTACTGTTCCCATGTTATATGGTAATACGATATAACTAGAGATAACAATTGTGATTAAAATTAATTTTTCTATTAAATTCTATTAAAAATTAATGGTTGTCACAACCATTAATTTTTAATAGATAATTTTTTTTTTTTTTTTTTTCTGTTACTATATCACAGAATTTCCTTCATATTAAAAAGGCTCTTTGCTTTAACATTACTTTGCGAATTAACATTACTTTATGGATTACAGATTTTTTTTTTACATCTCTGAACTGAAATTGACTTAACTGAAAGTACTGTATCTCTTCCCTTTTCCTTTTAGTAATTATTAATACTGGTTAATATATTCTATATAACATCTAATTTACCTGAAGCAGAACATGATATATAGAATAGCACAGTAAATGTCTCAGTTGATAGGTGGTGCTGCAGTATAGATATATGATTTTTTATTTCTTTTAGTTTTAGTAATATTTTGTAGCACTGTCATATAGCTATGCTATTTTATATGATCTTGAACCTATCACTGACCTAGTTGATATTATTTTTAACTCTATGCTTTCTCTGCACTATCATTAAATAATAGTGTTGCACATACCAGACAATAACCTCCTTTGTTTCAGCACTGCTATCTTGTTGCTACATATTATTATATTACTATTATTTGTCACCTCCAGAGAGTCCAAAATACTCATCGATGGAGGGCATCTACTCTACAACTCTGTCTCCAGAGTTGTAGAGTAGATGCCCTCCAACTGACCTCAACTACACCAATTCCATCTATTGCCAACCACCACCACTAGTATTTCCACAGACAATCACAAACATCCATGCCCACAGCAGGATTCAAACCCGTAGCCTTTTGGCTGGGGAGCGGATATGCTGACCACTCGGCCAGCCAGGCTGGCAAATAAGGTAAGCTAAAGCTAATTACAAGGGATGAGTCCAAACGACTCATCCCTTGATGAGTCTTTTGGACTCCCTGGAGGTGACAAATAATAGTAATATAATAATATGTAGCAACAAGATAGCAGTGCTGAAACAAAGGAGGTTGTTGTCTGGTATGTGCAACACTATTGTTTAATGATATTACATATTATACATATGTATATCAGTTGTTGTTATAATCCAAGGGGTATAAGAGAGTAGATAGTATGTATTGGCAAATTAGCACAATGAGTGAAGGTCGAATAATTATTATGGGGAATTTTAACTTTGGGGACATAGATTGGGAGAAGGAATGGTCACAAGGAACAAAGGAAATGGAGTTTATACAGTTGTTAAGAGATAACTGCCTGAGACAGCATGTAATGGAAGGGACAAGAGATTCGAGAGTGTTAGATCTGGTCATAACATTGGAGAACACATCAATAAGTAATTTAGTTACACTGTCTCCACTTTGGGAAAGCAATCAAGTGGTCTTGACCTGGGAGATTGTAAGATGTGCTGAATATTCTGTTAAGAAAGGATATATATGGAATTACAAGGCTGGTGATTATAACAAGCTGAGAAGTCAGCTTTCAGCAGTGCTATGGCATGAGAATTTGAACTGCCTGAGACAGCATGTAATGGAAGGGACAAGAGATTCGAGAGTGTTAGATCTGGTCATAACATTGGAGAACACATCAATAAGTAATTTAGTTACACTGTCTCCACTTTGGGAAAGCAATCAAGTGGTCTTGACCTGGGAGATTGTAAGATGTGCTGAATATTCTGTTAAGAAAGGATATATATGGAATTACAAGGCTGGTGATTATAACAAGCTGAGAAGTCAGCTTTCAGCAGTGCTATGGCATGAGAATTTGAAGGGGAGAGATGTTGATGGTGCATGGGAGATTGTAAAGGAGTATTTAAAGAAATCAAACTGTATTCCCAGTCAGAAGGAGAAATCAAGTAGGAGTAAGATGGATGAGTAATATTATTAAGCAGGAGTTGCAGACAAAGAAAAGGTTCTGGAGGAAGTATAAAGAAAAAGGAGATGAGCGTTCCCATGAGCAGTACAAGGTACGGGCAAAGAGAGTAACCTGTATGGTAAGGTAAGCCAAAGCTAATTATGAGAGAAAACTAGCTGATGAATCCAAAAGAAACCCTACGGATTTCTTTCGCTATGTGGCAAGTAAAAAAAGAATAACCATGAAAAGATTACTTTAAAAAGCGTTGATGGTAGGGAAATTTCAGAAGCAAATCAAATAGTTCAGTTGCTTAGTGATCAATTTTGCAAAAGTGTACCATCTTGGTTGTGATACTGCAGTGTCAAATGTGTCATTGACTGATGAGAGTCTAGAGATAGATGAAATAGAGGTGTTTAATATATTACAGAACCTTAATGCTAACACTGCCATTGGGTTAGATGTCGGACCATGTATTACAAGAATGTGCAAGAGAATTAGCACCTCATCTAACCAGGCTTTTTAATTTAAGCCTCAGTTCTGGTAAAGTCCCAATAGAGTGGAAAGAGGGGAAAATGATTCCACTGCATAAGGGAGGCTCCAAGATTGAGGTTGCAAATTATAGCCCAATCAATATATCTGGAGTGGTGGTTAAGGTTTTGGAGAAATTGGTAAAAATTAGAATTCAGGACTGGGTGGACAGTAATATGATACTTTATAAGGGGCAACATGGTTTTGTGAAGGGTAGATCCTACTTCAGTAACTTGCTTACTTTCTATAATAAAGTAACAGTGGAGATGGATAAAGGAAATCCTTACTCAGTGATACTGCTCTTTGCAAAGGCATTTGACAGGATTCCACACGGAACTCTGTTGCATAAATTAGAGCAAATGGGTATGGATCCGAAGCTGGTGATTTGGATTAGAGGGTGGCTGGTGGATAGATATCAAAGAGTGGTTTATGGAGGAGCTGAGTCCAGGAGAAGGCAGGTGACTAGTGGTGTACCTCAGAGCTCAGTGCTTGGTCCCTCTATTGTTTAATTTGTACATCTATGATATTGGGAATACTTTGAAAGGAAATATCCACTTGTTTGCTGATGGTGCAAAATTAGGAAGAGTGATAGTCAATTCAGATGATGTAGATATCTTGCAGGATGACTTAAATAGGCTGACGGTATGGACTAAAGTAAATGGCTGCCAGTTTAACATGGCTAAGTGTAAGGTGATGCACTTCAGAAGGATAAGATCACATGCTGTTTACTATATTAATGGAATTGTAAGAAGTTGATGAAGCAAGGGACTTGGGAGTTATGGTGGAATCTCTGAATCATCCATAACTCCCAAGTTATGGTGGAGAGGATTCAGAGGCAAGTCACAAAGATTGTTGCAGGTCTGTGGGATGTTCCCTAAGAAGATAGATTAAAGATCTGTGGGCTCCAAAAACTAGCTGATAGATGTAGGAGAGGAGATATGATAGAGGCATATACTAATGACAATTTTAAGACCAGTACAGGAAGGGAGAGAATGAGGGGCCATCCTTGCAGATTATGTAAGAGTGTGGTTAACAAATGTTTTAGGACTAGATTTTTTGCTTGGAGGGTTGTGAATGGGTGGAATGCGTTGCCAGAGGTGGTTGTGAATGCTTCGTCTGTGAATGAATTTAAGAAGTATGATAGGTATTGTGTAAATAATGGTTAGCATGTCAATGTAGGGTCTCCCGCAATGAGTCTTTTGACACCATGGAGACACTGTTATTATAATAATAATAATAATAATAATATGATTCTTCTTTTTCTTCTACTTATTATTACTAATATCAAAACCAATAAAGCCAAACCACTCATCGCAAGAGGTCCCCCACTGTCAAATACAAAGCTCACTGAACCATGGCCTAGACTTATTCCCTGTTTCCACACTCACTATACTCCCTCGCTCCCCTTTTCACACCCTCTTTAAACATCTTCCTTCTGGGAATGACCTTTTGTTCTCACTATCTTCCTGCATTATATGAAAAATCTCTTTCAAAGTAATTCCTCCATATCTCGGTCAGTTTTGATGATGCTCTTTATTTGGAAAGCCCTGGGTTCTAATCCCATGTAGGATGTTGCATAAACTAGAGAATATGGAACTGAAATATAAACTATTTCAGTTTATACTGAAATATAAATGCGTTATCTCTGTATGAGATTGACTAGCTCATCTTCAATTGAAAAAGCCCATATAAAGATTCCTCTCATTGTGATGAGAATTGAACTCAAGTTTCTTCCAATTGAAGGATGCAATGAACCTCAAGGGCATGATATTATTATTATTATTATTATTATTATTATCCCAAGAACCCCATAGAGTCAAAGATTCATCGTGGAAGGTCCCTTTGTCTTATACACAACTCATCATACTGTGCCTTAAATACATTCAAATTCTCTGCAGATACCACTCATCCAATCATTCACAACTTTCTGAAAAAAATGTGCTTATCACTACCTTGCTCACGTCCTCCTTATACAGCTTCCAAGGATAACCTTTTATTCCCCCCCCCCCATCTCTCACCATTTTATGAAAAACCACTTCAATGCTAATCCTATAACAACCCCTTACCAACTTGTAATATCTCTATCATATCACCCATCTTCCTACTATCCACTAGACTCTGCAAATTGCATCTTCTCAACCTCTCTTCATACTCAACATTGCAGAAACCAGAAACTACACTGGCCTAGTTGGCCGAGTAGTTAGTGTACCCACTTTCCAACCAACAGGTCATGGGTTCAAATCCCACTGATGGCACAAATTTTTGTAATTGTCCTACTTTGTGTACTGCTATAACCTTTGATATGGTGCAGTATAACCTTTACTGTCCTTGCACCATTAAACCCATAAATCATTATCATAACCCTTTCCAATATCACTTTATTCTTTTTAAAACCAGATCATCAAATATGTGCATGGTAGTCAATATATGGCCTAATCAAGACCTTATACAATGTAACCATAATCTTCTTACTTCTACAAGTCAGTGTTCTCCACATCATTGTCAAAATTTTTTGCGTTGTCCTCACAATTTTGGCAATGCATCCTCTAAATTTTAGATCCTTATCCACCATTCCCACCAAGTGTAAATTCTACATCCCAACATTGTTTTCCAAATTTTAAAACCTTATGTTTCCCAACATTGAACTAGTATCCCCACTGCCATCCCTATTCACTCAGTTGATTAAAGTCTTCTGGTAAGGCCACAACATCTGCTCTACTCCTTATAGTTCTTCCCAACTTTGCATCATCTGAAAACAACTGAATATCCCCATTCAAACCCTTCCCAGTATCATTAACACACAGGTTAAACAGCAATGGTCCCAAGACAGATCCTTCCCTGAGGCATACCACTAGTGACTTTTCTCTTCTGGGATATTGCTCCTCCTCACACACAACTTACTGATACTCATCAGATAGTCAGTCTCCAGGCCAATCCCATCTGTTTTAGTTTAACTCTCAGTTTATTATGTAGCAATCTGTCAAAAGCCTTTACAAAAAAAACTATATATACTACTGTGTATCCCTCTCCCACGTTCAATGCAATAAGTACTAGTAGATTAATATTTTGCTATAAAACATGACCTCCTTTTAGCAAATCCATGCTGTCCATTAGGATAATACCACAATTGCCAACCGAATTCTGAATCTTGGTTCTTACTAGTCTCTCCAACACTTTAACCTCAATACTTGGTACACAGGCCTATAGTTTTCTTCCTTTCCTTCACTACATGACCAATGTAGGACTCGTTAAACAAATATGCTGAGGCAGATATCTACTTCCTGGAACATTACTTCAAAATATGCGGTCATATATCAAGTCTCACAGCCTTATTAACATCAAGTTTACTCAATTCCCCCATAACATTATGCTCACTCACAATCTCTCCTCCTCATCCATTGCTCTCAAACTCTCCATGATGCCACATTCACAAGGATGTAAGACCATTATGAACTGCTCATTAAATATCTCAACTATATCTATATCAACTATATATATATGGAGGTGGAAGAAATAAGAGATCTGGGGTTGATAGTGGATAAGGGTCTGAAATTTAGGGGACACATAGCCAAAATTGTGAAGACAACACAAAGGCTTCTGGGAATGATGTGGAGGACACTGACGTGTAGAAGTAGGGAGATTCTTGTTCCGTTGTATAAGGCTTTGATTAGGCCACACATGGACTATTGTGCCCAGATTTGGTCACCTGGTTTTCAGAAGGATGAAGAGATGTTGAAAAGGGTCCAAAGGCGACTAACTAAGGTACTTTCTGACCTCTGGAATGTCGAGTATGAGGAAAGATTGAGGAGATGCAATTTGCAGAGTCTGGTGGACAGGAGGAAGAGGGGAGATATGATAGAGACCTACAAGTTGGTAAGGGTTTGTTATAGGATCAATGCTGGAGAAGTTCTACAGAAAATAGTGGGAGATCAGGGGAGAACCAGAGGTCATCCCTGGAAACTGTATAAAGAAGGTGTGAGTAGGGGAGTGAGAGGCAGGTTTTTTTCGTGCAGAGTTGTAAACAATTGGAATGCCTTGCCTGAGATTGTGGTGTCTGCAGGGAGTTCGAATGTGTTCAAATATGATGAGCTGTGTGTGTATGATAAAAGGACCTCACAGATGAATCTTGGACTCCATGGGGTCTTGGGTAATAATAATATCTTCTGCAGCAGTTGTCCTTATACCATTTTCTTCAATAAATGTGATCCTATTATAATCATTCTTTTTTTTTTTTTTGCTGGCTACATATCAAAAGGATTTTCTTGGCTTCATTAACTGCTCCTCATACAATCCTCCTTCCCTGTTTTTGTATTCCTTATGGAACAGATTATCATCACTCATCTTATGTTGCCTCCATAATGCCTTCTTTCTCTGTATTGCATATCTAAACTCTTCATTCATCCATTCACTTACCTTATATTAACCTTCTGAACCTTGAAATACATTTAGACATTGATTCTACTAGATAGTTCTCAAATAGCAGCCAAGCAGCATTGATCTCCTTTCCACCCAACTCCTCCTTCCATGCTACACTTGCAAGCTGTCTCCTGAGCTTCTCATAATCTTGTTCCACATATATTTTTTCAAAGAAGTCCTCACATGGCTAGGAACCACAAATATAATAACTTTATTGTCATTCTTGCCAACTGGAACAAGATTTGATACCTCATTTATAATGACATCCTTTGATCAGATGAATGAAATCCAAGATCCTCAAACCTTGTGTGCCCTCTTTTTACATACTGTCTGATGTAGTTATCCTTCAAAAACTTGAGAAAAACATTTTATTTACTTCTGGTTGCCATCTCGTCATCTCAATCTATATTGTCATGATTAAAATCACCCATAAAGATCACTCTTTTCCTATTTTCTTGGCTAATTTGCTTATACATGTCATGTCACTACCTTCCACATTACTAGATCTATAGCAATATCTGACTAAATATTTCATTCTATTACAATCATTCTCTTTTTTGCTGGCTACATATCAAAAGAATTTTATTTTGATATGTTTGATTTTCTCTATTCAGCACTCTAATTCTCTTTTTACTCTTTCTATCTTCATGAAAAACATCATACCCTTCCATCTGTATTCTTTCCAGGATGTTATCCTCATCCAACCTTGTCTCATGTATTCCAACAATTTTTGGGTGAATGAACTCAATCAATGCAATCAATTCATTTCTGATACTTTTAGCATTTGTATACAAACACAACAGCACATTCCAGGATCTCTAACAAGTTTCTGATACCACTTATCAGATTTCTCCATTCCTTCCTCGAGCCATTTCTTTTTCCCCCCCTTATTCATTACATACCAGGCCATCCTATTCCCTTCTTATCTACACACCCATTCACTTTCTGAGCATCAACCCTTTCTCACACTGTATTTTCCCTGTCCTCCCTGAGCCTGCCCGTTTTCCTGTTTCTCTTGCACACTTATTCTCTCGTTCTCTACACTTATGCTAACCACTTCTCCATTCATAAGTACGACTTCAATCTCTCTCTCTCCTTTGTTACTCTCCCACTCTTTCACATTACTTCTTACTTGCTCAGACTCATTCTCTGTACTCATTACTTTGGTGGGAAAATGATAATGGCTATCAATTCAATGTTAGTAAGTGAAAGTTTGAAATGTACTATATCCAACAGCATATTAGAATGGTGGGATTATGCTTGGAGTAACTAACGAGGCTAGAGATCTTGTAGTTATGGTGGTTATAAAGTAGAAATTCAAAGGTCACATAACAAAAATTGCAAATACAACTAAGAGGATAATTCTATCCCAATGGCTTTAACAGGCCTTTAAGGCCCACAACCTTCCAAGCATGCTTGAATTCCGTAACCGAAATACGAGGATAGAATGGTCACTTCTATGCCTCAAAGTATTCTTGGCCGTATCCCTGTGTGTTCACGGGGCCGGTTTGGCTGCTTGCGGTATGAAAAACACCAGATAAACTGGCGGAAAAAACCCAACTGCCCGCGCCCAAGACCGGCTAACTTGGCTATGGCTGAGGATGAGGAAGATCCTTCAGCTCCTCACGTCTCTAACGGGAATCGAACCTAGGACACTCCTTCCCCAGGCATATGGTTGCGAAGCACAAAGCCACTACGCTAACCGCGCTGACTAAGAGGATAATTGCAATGTTGAAATAAACGTTGACATGTTAGGATGCAGAAGTCATTTTGCCTCTTTACAAGGCCTTGATACAACTGCACCAGCCAGGACTATTGTATGCAGATTTAGTCCCTTGGGTTCAAAAGGGATAAAGAAGATGTAGAAAGGCTGCAAAGAAGAGTAAGAAAGATGATGTTGAGACTATGGAATGTAGATTATGAGGATAGATTGAGAGTATGTGAACTGCAGACACTAGTAGAAAGAAGAAAGAGAAGTGATATGATAGAGTTCTGTAAACTTTTGAAAGGACATTATAGGATATCGATTGATTAAATTTTTCATTATATGGAGGGAGAGGACAAGGAGGCATCTGTAGGTTAGGTTTGTGGCAGTTAAGAAAGAAATGAATGTATCTAGTGTGAATGAGTTTAAAGGAAAAGTATGACAGCTGGTGTGGGTGATGTATGGCCTCCCTCAATGAGTCTTTGACTACCTGGAGGTTAATAATAATATAGTTACTAAGGGATAATTACCTGAAATAGCATGTGATGAAGGAGGTTGAGAGTGTTAGTTCTTGTAATAGCATGAAAAATATATCCACAATCAAGGATTCTATCTCTGATTAGGGAAACTGACCATGTAGTCAAGTCCTGTGAAGTTCCACAATTAAACATGTGGAATTCTCAGTTAAGAAGGGGTACAAAGTGGGGGGGGGGGTCCTTGAAAATTCTGATAAACATCTAGAAAAAAAATTATATTAAAGCAACTGATATATAACCAGAAGAAAGAACATACAAGGATATAAGAATATAAGTTACCTTCATAACTCTGCTACTAGTATGTTCTTTCTTGTGGTTATATCAATTGCTTTAATATCATTTTTGTCTAGGTGTTTATCAGAACTTTCCAGATTCCCCCCCCCCTTTGCATATGTGAAACTACAGTGCTGGTGATTACGACAAACTTAGAAGGCAACTTGGAGCAGTGCTGTGGCATAAGAAACTATGAAGAATGGTAGTAGTGTACTGGAAATTTATTTAAATAAATAAATAAATAAACTGGAAATGGTAATTTCATTTCTCAGGATAGCCATTCCCATGAAAATTATCACATTATTTTATTTCACTGCTAACAGCAAAGTATTTGCTGTTAGCAGTGATATAATATAGTTGAATTGTAAAAGTGAAGTCAGCTTGAACAATCGTGGACATTAAATGACTAAGAAAGACTCTATTATATAGTGAAACCTGTGGAGTATTCATAACTAAAAATTCACACGTATACCACAGTAATTAAATTTTAATAATATGTAGATATTTCATCTTAAGTATCTTAAGACATCATCAGTACAGTTATTACAAACAATACTAGGAATTACATTCAAAGGAACAGTTAGTGCGCATGCTTACATTGAAATCCCTCTATGTGTATAGTAGTGTGTGTTTGAGGACTAAAATATTTGGTTGTAAATTAAAATTAAATTAAAATATATCTGATAAATTTATTTTATACAATTGAGGATAATAATTTCCCAGACCTTTGGGATAGTGAGACAGTCATTATGGTTAAGATCTGTGACGTAAGGCTTCAGCACTTTCTTTATGTAAACGCTCATGTTTATATACGGATCTATTATTATTATTATTATTCAGGCCTCCATGGAGTCAAAAGACTCATCGTGGGAGGTCCTTCCTAAGAAACACAAAGTCTATCAAGACTCATCGAGGGGAGGTTCCCCCTAAGAAACACAAAGTCTATCATACCACTCCTTAAACTCATTGACCGTTCTCGCTCTCACCACTCCATCAGGCAATGCATTCCATGGTTTAACCACCCTCCATGCAAAGAAACCATTCCACCACTCCAGGATCTATGCAGCAGTTTGATGTTTTTCTTTAAAAGAAGAGTCTTTAAAACAAGAATTGGAAATTATTAAAGATATAGCCTTATTAAATGGATACAACTCAAAAAATTATCAGCATCAGCCACTTCCCTACATATCAATCCAGACAAGAAGAAGCCTGTAGAATTCCTATACCATATATGAAAGGCATCTCTAAATGTCTGTCAAAAATTATGAAGAAATACAAACTGGCTGCTACCTAAAAACCAATCAACCAGCTCCACAATTTGCTACCTTCTCCAAAAGACAAACTCTCTCACCTATGATGCTACCTGACATATACGAAGTTCCATGTTCTTGTAAGTTGTCGTACTACAGAAAAAACAGGAAGATCTATAAGAAAATGCATCTCTGAACGCCACGACCACATCATCTGATCAAATTGCACAAATCTGGCCTTGCTCAACATGGAGTTTGAAAACCCTAACCATAGGATCCAATGAAAAAACACCAAGCTGCTACATAGATCCTTATATAAACATGAACGTTTATATAAAGAAAGTGCTGAAGCCTTATGTCAATCTCGAAAATAATGACTGTCTCACTATCCCAAAGGTCTGGGAAATTATTATCCTCAATTTTATAAAATAAATTTATCAGATATATTTTAATTTACAGCCGAATATTTTAGTCCTCAAACATGCTACTGTACACATAGAGGGATTCCAATGTAAGCATGTGCACTAACTGTTCCTTTGAATGTAATTCCTAGTATTGTTTGTAATAACTGTACTGATGATGTCTTAAGAGGAAATATCCACATATTACTAAAATTTAATAACTGTGGTATATGTGTGAATTTTTAGTTTTGACTAAGAAAGATGATTTTAATTTTTGGATGGCTGTTCAGCAGAAAATCAAGCTGCAGGGATAAAAAAGTGAAAGGAGTCAAAGTGATTTTCTTATTTTTGAGAGTAGTAATACAGCAAATGAATGTGACAGAATGAGACAAGAAAATAGCAGGAGAAAGGGCTGTTCCAAAGAACAGAAGTAAGGATGAAGAGAAGGACAAGAAGTTGCCTCATTAAGTTTGAAGCTGGATACTAAATGGTTGTTTATCAATAGCAACTTTTGTTCTTATAGACTTAAAGGAAAATTTGGGAATGATGATAGGCAGTTAGCATAAGGTGAAAATGAAAATACCTATTAAAAAGGCATAAGGAAGAAAGAGAATGACTAAGAAAGTTAGTGGAATTAACTACAATTAACAGGCATTTCATCCCCCCCCCCCAATGTTAACATCAAGCAATTTTTGGAATGTTTTTGATGCACTACTCCAAACAGGAACACAGGAACAGCATTCCACAGTGATAAGAATTTGGGATGTATTGTTTAGAAGTTATTAGCAGTTATGCAGGTAAGAAGTAATATCATGAATAGAATAAGATCCAAAGTTTTTGGAGACTGAAGAGGTTATGATATGATGTGATGTGTTTGGGGCTAAGAAGCATAAGTCAAGCAAGATCAGAGATTTTATCACATGTAAAAGTGAGAGGAGATGAAATCTGTTTTATGAGAAAATCACAGATTTGTGTTTAAGTGGCATTAAAATTGACAAGGTTGTCTTCACTTCAGTGAAAAATAGCAGGGAGATCACTGTTAAAAATAATAGATATAGAAGATCTTGAAGCTTGGAATGATTGTGCACTGCAAGGTTTGTTAAACTAGGAGATGAATGGGAAGTACAACATCAACATGGCTATGGATAGGATTTGTGGTCTGGGAGCAAAGGTCATTTATGTACAGGAAGGAAGAACACGGATGACAGTAAAGAGTCAATGGGTACTCTGGCACTGGTGGAGAAAAACTGAGGAAAGAAAGTCAACAACAAGTTTCCTCTCTGGTGAAGGACCAGAGAGGAAACTGCAAAGAACAGAAATTAGATTATAAGATAGTAGGTTGGTGAGCAAGTCTCAGTGACACCTAATGAATTGTCCTGAAAAGGTTAAATGCAATGACATTAGTTTCTTCAAGCCTTTCTATGGTTTGTGATAGCCAATGTATTCCAAAAGTATAATGCATAGGCTGAATGTATGATATGATGAGGGCAGAAAGAGTAGTAAGTGATTTTAAGACATTTGGTTCTACAGGGGTAAGGTGGTAGTGTTGATGTGATGATAATGATAACAATCATAATTTTCAGATCTTAGAATGTTCTTGGCAATATTATGCGTGGATATCCTAATCTGAACAACAGTTTCCATGATCCACACCAGAAAATTTGGGGAGTGACTACTATCATACCATGCTCAAAGATTAGGTCATGCTATTTGTCTTTTTATTGCACTGAATTATCACAATAAAAGTGTGTAATACATTCCAAAAGCACTTCACTTTGAGTGTATTAATTGATATCTGATCTGCTTTAAGGTGTGAATATGTGACTATGATTCTGATGAAGTATTTGATTCCAAGAATGATTAGGGTGTAAAATATGGTAAGTGTGGTGGTGTGTGGTGTGTGTGTGTGTGTGTGACACATTAGCCAAAGAAAATTTTTAGATGTGACTGCTGTTTTGCCCAAAGGCTGTTCTTTTCCTCTTACAAAAAAAATTCTTCCCTGGAAGATACTAATCACTTCACTCTACGTTCTTTCCAATCACATATTTCATTCTACCCCATCCAATCTAATCTAGAAGACATACCTTGTAAGGAATGTGAAATTTACTAATTAAATCAAGATCCATAAACATTCGTATCGTAGCTTGGCAGGTCTCTTCATCTGACAGTGTGAAGTCACAAAAGTCAAACTCATATAGCCCAAAACTGTCTGCAGTTGGAATAGGAAGTTTCTGGAAATAAATAATTGGAATGCATTTAGAATTAAATACAGATAATGCAAATGATAAACTGAGAAAAAAGCTTTCAAGCCTAAAATGAAATTTCATTGAAATTATTATAATTATTAATATTTTATTATTACTGAACATCATCAACCAACTTTCAATATCTGTAATATTGCACCATAAATTTATATATAGTTGTGCAATCAGCAACATATTCCACTCTACACTCATTCCAACCATATATTTCACTCTACATTGTTTTCAGCCATATATTTCACTTTTCATTATACATGAAAAAAATCTACTTCCTACCTCATCTCTATGCAATTGGCAGGGATGGTGTTCTTGCTCCTTCTCTCTCTAATATGTTTTTTCTGCTCTTTAAAATATCTTAACAGTGCTTAATGCTCTTTATTTTCTTTTCAAAAATGCCATTTTCTTCGTTCTATTCCTCTTCTTCTTATTATTATTAACATCCGACCTCCATGAAGTCAGAGACTCATCATGGGAGGCACACACCACAGTTAAGTTTGGTGGTGGAGGAGTAATGCCATGGGATGCATTCAGCTGGTTTGGAGTTTAACCACTGGGTCGTTGTTCATGGCTCAATGAAGGCAGCTCAGTACCTTGATATTCTTCTGGATAATCAGGTGCTGCCTACACTGTGGAGTTTTTATGGAAAGGATCTATGTTACTACCAAGACGACAATGCCCCATACCACAAAGCTGCAGCTGTTATGGAATGGTATGAAGAGATGGGTTTTAAACGACTGCCCTGGCCTGCACAGAGTCCTGACCTCAACCCCATCAAACACCTATGGGATGAATTGGGGTGGCAATTGAGGTTCAGAGCAGCACGTTCTTAATCTGTCGCTGAACTCAGTGCTGCTTTGATGGAGGAATAGAGACAAATTCCATCTGGTGTTTGCTGCACACTGGTGGAAAGCTTCCTTCAGAGGAAGCAGGAGTGATCAAAGCCAAAGGTGGACATATCTGATATTAGGGTTCGCCTGCTGGTATCAATTGTAAATTGATACCATATTACAATGCCAATGCTAAGTTATTTAAGTTGCCATTTTGTATAAATACAATATTTAATAAAACCGAGTTTATTTATGTCTTCTTCTTATGGACTTTGAGCCTGTTCTTCTAGTAAATCTTCACAGATCAACTAATTTTGTGTGCCAACAGGTATATGCTACCAAAAAAAAAAAAAAAAAAAAAAATGTGTCACAAGTATAAAACTCTTTCTATCATGAATTTTAGGCCAAGTGGCCTGTTTTTCTTAGTCTTTCACTTTTTTTCTTTTTCCATTTACTTTGTATCTGTATAATAATTTTGATGGCCTGCTATTGTATACAGGCAACCTTCAGTTTATGCTTCAGTTCCGTTCCTGAAAAAAACGGGCGTAAACTGAATCGGCGTAAAACGAACCGAATTTTAATGAGAAGTATGAAGTTATGTTCCGCGCAGTCAAAAAATATGCACATGAAGTATGTGTAACATTATTATATTTAAAGCTTTGATAATACATACATATATATTTGTTAAAGTAAAATTATTAATAAAGAAAAACAAAACAAAATTATATACAAAAAATATGAAACTTTGAAACTTTGAAACATCTGGGAAAAATTCCCATATTAATCCTCTTAAACACTATTATTATAAACAAAACAATTATTAATAAAAACAAAAACAGGCTATAATAGCCGTAATTATAATAATATATTTCTATGTTGAAGTTCTCTGGTTTTGGATCACCTGCATTTTTTTTTTAAAAAAAAGTATCCAGTGTTAACTGCCTAGATTTTCTTTTTCTTTCTTTAAGGAGTCCAGTGTAAGGTCGAATAGATGTGATTATATTCCTTTTTATGTTCGCACTCCGTTCCCAATCGTGGTCCATTTTGCAGAGTTTATCAGTCAATATCTCTATGCTTGCAAGGATATGCTGTAAATCGGTCGTTTTCATATCTCTCAGAGGACCTTCGTTTTCTTTCTTCTCCTTTGGATGTTGACTTAATTGTTTAGCTAATTCTTTTAAGTAATGAAGTAAATAATTTTTTACTTCATTGGAAAGCAGTTTATCATGGTTCTCTAAGACTTCTGTCACATCTTCAGCTGTAATATTATACAATCCCACCTCTCGCGCAAGCTTGGTAACATCTTCAATAACATTCTCCTCTTGCTATAATTCCTCGAAGTCATACATAAATGCTGGAAGAAGTTTTCGGCATGCTCCTTTTAAACACTTTGCTGACACGTCGTTCCAAGCTGCCTCGATGTTGTTAATGCCCTTCAAAATATCCAATAGTCTTTAATAGTTTTTCCTGAAATGTCCAAGACTCTTACCATTTCCATAAATGTTATACGGAGGCAATAGGCTTTGAAGATTGATATAATCCCCTGATCCATCGGTTGCATTTGTGTTTGTGTGTTTGGTGGCATGTAAACAACCTTGACATTCAATGGTGTTCCTTCAGCAAGGTTTTGAGGATGTCCTGGGGCATTATCCAAAAGAAGCACTGTCTTGGCTGGAAAATCATTTTCTTTACAGAAGTGAAGCACAGTAGGACAAAAATAATTTTTGTACCAATCTATAAAAATGTCTTGTGTAACCCAAACTTTCTTGTCCCATTTCCAACAGACTGGCAGCATGGCTTTTAGACCCTTGAAGGCGTGTGGTGTCTGTGAATAGTACACCAACATTGGTTTAAGCTTCAAAGTTCCGGAGACATTTGCACCCAACAAAAGCATAAGTCTATCTTTTGCAGCTTTAAAACCTGGAGTGGAACGTTCTTTACAGGAAATGAAGTTGCATGATGGCAATTTTTTTTCCAGTAGAGCCCAGTCTCATCAACATTAAAAATGAGATCAGGAGGATAACTTCCTTGTTCTACACAGTCTTGAAATTCTTTAGGAAAAGCTGCCGCAACACCTGCTCTTGCCGCCTCACCATATAATTTGACACTGTGCCACTTACTTCGAGACTTAACTCTCATGAACCAACCTTTGCTTCCTAAAAATGTTTCTTCATCTCCATCTGTCTTTTTAAGATGCTCAAAAATTGTTTTTGCTTTCTCAGTTATAACAGCCTGCATCAGAGGAATGTTTTTCTGATTCAAGTCATCCACCCATAATGATAATAATTTTTCCATTTTTTCATGAAGTTTACCCCTGCTATAACGTACATGTTTTGCATTTAGTGCTGCCATAGATTGTTGCACAGGCTGTTTTATTCTATCTGCATTTTTCATAATTGTAGTAACAGTCGATGGAGGTAAGTTCATACTTCTACAGACATTAGCACGTGTCTGCCCATCTTCCATTCTTCGAATCACCTCCATCTTCTTTTCAAGTGCGATTGATTTCCACACCCTCTTAACACCAAGTTCTGTTAATTTTTCTGCACTTCTATTGTCAGACATGGTATGTAATTACGTACTTTATTAATTTAAATACGTATGTACATAAAAAAAATTAAATAGAACAATTAGGTGGATTCAACATTAAAACCAGGTTTGATACATATACGTCATAATAGCTCGGTAAACACTCAAACACTAGAGTGCCTGCTAACGTCGTTTCTCAGTCGACCACACTACAGTAAGAAAGCACGTGCAGGTAACCGGTGTTATTGTGAATCGGCGTAAATTGAACCAGCGTAAACTGAGGGCTGCCTGTATTTGATTCAGATGTTGCATCTATTTCTGTTTATATTTACTTATGTAATAATTAATTGGTTTTATATTCAGGTAGTGTAAAATTTCTTTGTTTGTTTTATGGTCCCATTTGGTATATCCAACTGTTTTTTTAAGAAATTACATTTCTGCTGTTTAAAATAATTTTTCATCGTTCTTTTTTTATATTCCATGTTTCACTTCCATATAATAAAGCTGGTTTGGATAGGACATTATACAGTCTGATTCTAGTATGTTTTTGTAATAGGGATGGCATAAATGTATTATTTATTAAGCCATCTGTTTTAACAAAATTTTATATTTTAATGTCTACATCTTTTTTCAACTTTATATAATAAATCACATCCCAGGTATCTGAAAATATTTACTTGTTCTAATATTTAATAAAATTAGAGTCATTGTTTTTTTGTTTTAATTTTAGAGATTTCATTTAATGACTTTACTGATCTTTGTAATTCATCTTTTGATGTAGCTAATATAGTTTGATCATCTGCAAATAATAGTGTCTATTTTTATTTGTATACTAAATGGAGGATATTAGAGGATACGTTGCTACAATTGTGAGGACAGCACAATGAAGTCTGAACAATGATGTAGAGGACACTGTCTTGTAAAAGTTAGGAGATTATGGTTCCATTGTATAAGGCCTTGATTAAACCACATATGGACTACTGTAAAGAGATTTGGTTGACTGGTTTATATAATATATATATAATTATATAATATAATATATTTAATATAATAGAGCCTCCATAGCACAATCAGTACAGACAAAGCCCTTTGGTCAGAAAGACCTGGGCTCGATTCCCATCCGTGACGTGAGAAACCTTTATCTGGTCTCTTTCAACTAAAGTGAGTTAGGCAGTCTCATATGAAGGTAGAGGGTTATTTCACCCAGAAACTCAGGTTTTTCATCCCCCAGAACAGGCAAACCAGCCCCTGAACACACAGACATAGGATACACTGGGAAGCATAGGGCTAACTACCTTATCTTCACGATACGGCTGCAGTTAAATTAATAGAAAATCCTTGACACCGCAAGATAAAAGAGGAAAGGAGGGATTATAAGAAGATTTATATAATATATAAATTATTATTATATATATATATATTTATTATTATTATTATATATATATAATATATATTATATAGTTTTATATAATAGATATATATATTAAAAAAGTAGAGGTGATAGTATACATCCTTGTTGTACTCCTCTTGATATGTCAGCCATTCTGATATTTAAATCAACTAATATTTTAAACAACTTTTGTCTGTTAATTTTATCAAAGGCTTTTTTCATAATCAACAAAAACAATGTGCATTTCCTTTTGAAATTCTCTTTTCAGTTATTAATCTTAGAGTAAAAATAGTCTATGCAAGATCGCCTTTTTCAATTCTAGTAGTTTGTCTTCTACAGTATTGTTTACCTTCTCTTTTAATATCCTTGCATTAATTAAACTAATTCCCCTATAGTTTGTCAACTTTATTTCCTTTTTTTTATATATAAACTGGAATAACCAGTGGGTTTTTTTTTTTCCAAAAGTCAGGAGTTTTTCCAGAAATCCAAACTTTCTTAGCAAAATTATATAAATCAAGTGGATAAATCCAACATTATTTCAAAGCAGAATGCAGAAACTATGAAAGTTTCATATGAAATTTGACCAGAGAGTTTATGGGATACACTCACTGGCATTTACGAGTTGCCCTAGCATGGACCATATAGAATTCAGCTTTGGAATAATTATGAATTTAATATCCACTTAATTTATATAATTTTGCATTGCCAAAATTTATTTTAGTGAATACTATGTTAACAAATTTCGTTAAATTTTTCACCTGCATTTTTGTATAGTGCAATGTTTATATTGTCTTCTCCTGGTGTTGTCTTCCTATTTTTCATTTTATTCATTATATTTTCATTTAAAGTAAATGAAAATAAAAGACAACTACCTCAGGCAATATGCAAAGGAGGGTACATGAGGATCAAGGGGTCTTGGTTCATTAGAAGATGTCGTTATATATGAGGTGTAAAATCTCCTTCTAAATACTTGTTGATTATGAGTCTCACAATACGCCAAGTTCTAAAGGAGTAGAAGGCAAGATTGTACCACTTCATTGGTGAAAGTGACCATGAAAGTGATTATCTCGGTGGTTGCCATCTATATAAGGACTTCTGCTATGTGGAGCTACAAAGCTGGTGATTATGAAATGCTAGCATAGGAGGAGGAGTTAGGTGGAAATAAGATCAATGCTGCTTGGATCTATTCAAGAACTATCTAGCAGAAGCAATGTCTAAAAGTATTCCAAGGGCAGAAGGTTAAATAAGGTAGGTCTGAAATGGATGAATGAAAAGATTAAGTATGCAGTATTGAGGAAGAAAGCATTATGGAGGAAGCATAAGATAAGTGGTAATAATCAATTTCCAAGATCCAAGATTTTACACCTCATATATAACGACATCTTCTAATGAACCAAGATCCTTGATCCTCATGTACCCTCTTTTGCATACTGCCTGATCCAAAATTTCCTCATAGAAATGAAGAATAGACAATGTGGATGGCTCGGATGCATTGCTCATTTAATATCTCAACTATATCCCTTGCATTAGTAAAAAGATAAACAATGCAAAGGATATAGTTGAGATATTAAATGAGTAATGCATAAAGGTATTTAATCCTTGTGAATGTGACATCATGCAGAAAGGGAGCAGGAGAGAGAGAGAGAGAGAGACTGACTGTGAGTGAAGAGACAATATATGGGGGAATTGAGTAAACTTGATGTTAATAAGGCTATGGGACTTGATATATCATCACATGTTTTGAGGAAATCTTCTTTGACATACTTATTGAATATGAGTCTCACATTAGGCCAAGTTCTAAAGGAGTGGAAGGCAAGATTGTAATAACTTTATAAGGGAGGTGACAGAACTCAAGCTTCAAATTCTACACCCATCTGTGTGTCAGGTGTTGTGGTTAAAGTGTTGGAAAAGTTAGTGAGAACCAGATCCAACTTGGTTGACAACAGTGGCATTCTCTATGAAGGATAGCAGGGATTTGATAAAGAAAGGTCATGTTTTAGTAATCTGCTTACTTATTATAATAACATGACAAGCACATTTGTCAAACAGTGGATGCACAGTGATATACTTGGATTTTGCAAAGGCTTTTGTTAGATTGACGCATGATAAATTGATAGTTAAACTAGAATGGATGGGGATGAATATCAGAGTCATGCATTGGATTGGAGATTGGCTATCTGATAGATATCAGCAAATTGTGTATGAGGGAACAACATCCCAGAAGAGGAAAGTCACTAGTGTGCCTCAAGGATCTGTTTTAGGACGATTATTGTTTAACCTGTATATTAGTGATATTGGGGAAGGTTTGAATGAGGATATTTAGTTGTTTGCATATGATGCAATGGTGAGAAGAAACCATGAGTCTTCTCACATGAGAGTAGTAGAGCAAATGTTCTGGGTTTATAAAGAGAACCTGAATAGACTGAGTGAATGGGCATGGATGTGGGGTTGCCAGTTCAATGTTGCAAAGTGTAAGGTTTTAAATTTGGAAAACAAAGGCGGGATGTAGAATATACAGTTGGTGGAATATAATGGTAGAGGTGGAGGAAATATGAGATCTGGGAATAATGGCAGATAGGGATCCAAAATTTAGAGGATACATTGCTAAATTGTGAGGACAACACAATGAATTCTGGCAAAGATGTAGAGGCCATTGTCTTATAAAAGTGAGGAGATTATGGTTCCATTGTATAAAGCCTTAATTAGACCACATATGGACTACTGTGAAGAGATTTGGTTGACTGGTTTTAAAAAGGATAAAGAGATATTGTAAAAGTCCAGAGGTGACTTAACTAAGCTGGTTTCTTGTCTCTGGAATGTTGAGTATGAAAAAAAGTTGAGAAGGTGCAATTTACAGAGTTTAGTGGATGGGACGAGGGATATGTTAGAGACATAAGTTGGTAAGCGATTCTTATCAGATTAACCTTGAGAGGTTTTTTATACAATGGCTGGAGAACAAGAGGTCATCCCTGGAAGCTGTTTAAGAAGGATGGAAGCAAAGGAGCAAGAAGCATGTTTTTTGCATGGAGAAGGCGAATGATTGGAATGCATTGCCTAAGAGGGATATCTGCACAGATTGTTAAAACATTTAAGGCATCGTATGATGAATTGTGTGTGACAAAGGGACCTCCCACGATGAGTCTTTGACTCCATGAAGGTCTGAAGATAATAATAATTATTATTTAGTTCTGACATTGCAATATTTTGTCTTAGGTGATTCTTTGTTTTATAAAATTTTACTTCTTTATTATCATCAGTACAGAGATTTTGTAAGTAGGTTATCAATTTTCCTAAGTATATTGTTTGTATTTTTGCCTTTTCTTTTATGCATTGATGTATATTTTATTATTTTATAGGTTTTTGGTTGTGGCTTTGATATCTATTTTTCTAGTCCTGTTATAAAATTGTGACAAATGTTTTTTCTTATTTCTCTTTTTGCAACAGCACTATTTCTGCTTCTCTTATCTTGAAATTTAGCCATTTCTTACAACTGTTTTTTTGTTGTTGTTGTTTTGTTTGTATTATATTTTCTATTTCTCTGTTCCAGTTTCATAGTCCTCTTTTTTCCATTCAATTCGCTATTTATTCCAAAGCATTCTGTTGCTGCTTTTGTCAGGATTTGTTTCAGATTTTCCCATTCCTCCTTATATCATTTGATTCTTTTGCTTCCTAATATGGGAATCTTGTAATGAAGAAATTGTTGATAGGCATTTCTCATTTGATTTTATGCAACTTGAACTTACTCTTCTTATTACTAGTTGTCAGAAGTAGTCTTGCAACTGATAAAATTATAATCTATACTGTTGATTATAGTTATTTTATTGTTCATTGGTATTCAAGATTAATAACAGATCACACTTAATACAGCATCAGTTTCACATAAGCTGCTATTTCAAAAACCTAATCAGAGTGAGTCTGGAGTAGTTCCCCCCCCCCCCCCCAATGAAATGGTTGCTAGAATGGTTATAATATACTTGTCCAAGGGCGCACAAAATCTCCACACTGTGAGCAAGAGTAACAAGAATGAAAGCTTGAGGATATATGATAATCAAATTGAAAGATTAGGGAGAAAAGACTGTAGCTAAATATGGTTTTTATTTATTCATATGCCCCCCCCATTTCTCCATCATCCCTTAGGATTGGTTGAGCTCCTAATGAGGGATAAAGTATGTATTTTATGACTGTAGATCCATCTGTGTGTGCACGAGCCAGTTTGTCTACTCTCTACTCTGAGGGATGAAAAAACCTGAGTTTCTGGGTGAAAAAACCCTCTACCTCCATATGAGACCAGCTAACTCACATTTATTATTATTATTATTATTAATATTATTATTATTATTCCTGATACCTCCAAGGAGTCCGAAGACTCATCGCGGGAGGACATCTTCAACTGTCTCTACACCTTACCTCTACTACGAATCAACGCCATCTACCGCCCACCTCCAACACCAACACAACTAGTAATTTTTGTCTGTAAATTGCGTGTGTTCTGAAGGGCCGATTTGTATGTATGCGGGATGAAAAACCCGAGTTTCCGGGAGGAAAAACCCTGCTACCTCCGTATGAGATCGGCTAACTCATCATCGATTGAAATCGACCAGATAAAGATTCCTCCCGTCGCGACGAGAATCAAACTTAGGCCTATTCCAATCGAAGGGCGCAATGTACCGTCGTTCTTCCAATTGCGCTACGGAGGGATTTAGTAGAAAGAGACCTGATAAAGGTTCCTCACATCATGGATGGGAGAGCAGCTACAGAGGTTCTTCTAAATATGGTGAACAGATGAGAATGAAAATAAAAATTTGGTTTGAAAGAAATTAGATGAGAGATGAAACAAACAAAGAGCAAAATGAAGTATATTGCTGGTCTGGTGGCTGAGTGGTTAGTGTATCTGCTCTCCAACCAACAGGCTGTGGAATCAAATCCTGTCATGCTATGGATATTTGTGATTGTCTTTAGCTAGAAGATGAATTTCATTGCACGGTGTGAGACAAATGTCCTACTTATATAAAAAACTTTCATGGGTGGGAGCCACATAAAAAAAAAAAAAAATGAAAGATGAAAGTGAAAGGTAAAATTGGACAAATAGGCAGTAACTGACAGATGAAAATATCATGGAAAAAGCTGGTATTGTGAAAAAGTATCAAAAGATGCAAGTGTAACTTTGTAAACTTTATATGGTGATTTGATTATCAGAGGTGTGGGTAATGAGAGTTGGTGCATAAGATGTGTTTTCCAAAGTATGATGTGTGTGTGTATCAGAGATGGTGGTGATAATAGGCATGAATTTATTGCCTAAGATAGATGTCCTTTAATACCTCAAGAAATTAATCCTCCTTATTCACTGATGCTAGCTCTTCATTCCAATCGATATTGCCGTAATTAAAATCAACCATAATAGTCACCCTTCCATTATCCATGTTTCCCAGCCTATAGCAATACCCAACTAAGTATTTCATCCTATCAACCTCCACATCACATTATACTACTTCAAAACTACTGCTATTATTTTCCTCTTGTGTCTCAACCTTGTAAAGACATAATTCCCTCACTACTATTGCTATCACTCTCCCCCCCCCCTTACTGCCCTTCCTATTCTCATGAAAAACATCATATCCTTCCATTTCTATTCCCATCAAGATATCATTCACATTCAACCATGTTTCACTTATTCCAACTATTTAGGTAACTACATAATTTATGAAATATCTGAAAAAAAAACAATTGCTTTATGTGGTTGGTAGCAGGGATTTTCTCCTGGAAACTCAGGTTTTTCATCCGGCGTACAGACAAATCGGCCTTCAGAACACATGCAACTTACAGACAAAAAATACTATTGTTGGTGGTGATGATGGGCAATAGATGGTATTGATGGTAGTAGTGTCATAGTTGGAGAATTAAGTAGTAGTGGAGAGGATGAGATGTATTTAGCGAAGTAGAGTAGTGTGCCCTCCCACGATGAGTCCTTGGACTCCCTGGAGGTGTCATGTAGTAATAATAATTATGTGTTTCAGTTAGCATCTTCATCAAGCAACAAAGGAAAATAATAATTCTGTTTGCTAAGACATATGAAAAGGAAATTCACATTAAGATTAAAACCTACTGTAAGTTTATTAGTTTCTTCAATAGATGAAGAAGCATGATAAGAAAGAACTTCGAGAGCAACTCTCTGCTTTGCCATAAGTTTTATGGCCTTCTCATACATTTGAGTATTGTAGATCCCAAGACCACAGAAAATTGAAAATGCCTGTTAAAAAAATAAAATAAATTAAGTACACTCAGATGTATACTAGAGTTAATAATTATTTCATTAAGTGATTGGCATACTATTGTTATATTATTATTATTATTATTATTATTGTATTAATAACAACATACATTTTTAATAGATTCCATTATATAGGAGAACTCCACTATTTCTCCCCACTTGATTGTATGACAACTCTTTATCTTACCAATACCAACATGTTAAAGTCAACAAAAACTTTGCTCCATTTTTAATATTAAATGAGCTGTACCAAAAAAATTAATGATCCAATAAAAAGAAACATCTTTTAGTGATATACTTTTTATTCTTATATTGACTTAGTGACATCATTATCTTCAAATTATCATCTTTAGGTGATAACCTAAAAGGTGATAACCCATTGTTCAAAATATTTGTTTTGAACAATGGATTTGTTTATCCTTTCAAAACGTTTTTTAATTTTTGTGGAAAGAACAGAAATCATTCAGAGCCGATGCCTTGTTCTCATTTTCAATTTTTTAAAAAATCAAAATGACCCATATTTTTTCTTTATCTAAATTTCACACCTCAGATTTTAATGCTACTGTTAAGCATCTTTCAGAGCAAAACAAATTTCTTATCTGCCATTTCAATATTTTCTTCCTAGAAAATTACAATTAATACTTAATAAAACAACTGACTTGCATCTATACATATCAATTAAAATTATTAGTAAAGGCTGGTACCTTCCTGTTTCCTTACTTCATGACCATACACATATAAAATGCATACAGATATTGCAAACAGTGATGAAATCTATATTACTTTTCTATTTTATTATTATGTGACACCTACAGGGAGTCCAAAGATTCATCGAGGGAGAATGTGCCAATACCATCGAACAATTGGGTCCCTTCTAACTACTAACCGTGCTCAAACCTGCATAACTCTTTGCGAGCTATTAGTAGCAGAGGCTCTACCAATCGACCAACCATCACAGAATAAAATTCTCAATTTCCAGGACACTCACTATAGGATGTATTGGAAGAAAGTTGTTATTGCTGAGGAGCTGCAGAATTAGTTTTATATGTTTGGCAATATAGTGTGTATTTAAGGTGAATTTAATATAGTGTATAATTATTTGTGCTGTGCTTTTCTTTCTTTCTTTTTTTTTTTTTTTTTTGTATTTTAATGTAATTGAAGAACAGATGGCAGTAAAAACAATTATTTTATTGTAATGGGCAACTTTGAAGCCTAATATACCACGCAGTGCATATTTCCCTAAGATGGTTCATTTTTTTTTTGTTTGTTTGTTTGTCCCCCTTTCGGGGGACCTTGTAACCTCTAGAGCAGGGGTTCCCAACATTTTTGTTTCCTAGAGCGCATTCTAAAATACCGATAGGGCGATGGGCACTATTTTTTCAAGCAAATTTTTTGAATTCTTTTGTTAAATGAATACATACAAAGTTTACATTATAATCAAATGTTTTATTCCTTAAAAGTTTACATTATATAAAATTTTAAATATATATATATGTAAGTTAGTGTGATCTTTGGCATTGCATTTCATTCACCAGTGCTTCGTAATTAGGAGAATATGATGATATTCCAGTTCTTAAACTGGAATGAACAACTTCGAATGCGTGTCTACTTTACATTGTATGCGTTTAATACTCGTCATGTGTCATTAACGCATGCGTCATATAGCATGCCATGAATTGAACTATACAGCACATGGTTGAACAGCGGTGGGCACACACAAATTGGTTGACGGACGCAATGGTGCCCGCAGGCATAGAGTTGGGAACCCTGCTCTAGAGGGTGCATCCCCTGGGTGATGGATAGGTGGATCCCACCATATATGTGTGTGTGTGTGTGTGTGTGTATATATATATATATATGGTGGGGTGGTCTGAATACTGAATAAGGACTCATGGACCAACAGGGCCACAAGGAGCAATCATCTTGATTGTAAGGGAAGTGGCACTCCCATGGTCCCCTAGTTGGATCTATCCTCTTTTTCCTCTACTTTGAGGAAGATCCACTCACTTTAATATTTCCTATAAGGCCTATTCAGCCAACTCTTCTTATTTTATGACCTTTATGCTATCAGAGTACTCGAGGGCCATGGGGTCTTTCCATTTCTGGCCTTATATCTATGTACCCCTATATAAATTCTATTCTATTCTACTATAATCTACTCTTTCCCCTTCAATATACCCTATTCTTTCTATGGGTTTAAATTTGGAAGAAGGCTAGTTCAGAAGCCTTAAGGTAGCAGCCCAACCACTGGACTATCCATCGGAAGGCTAGTCACCTGACATGGAGAACATTATTCTACTTTTAAGCTGACAGAAAAAGGTAACTGGAATGAATCTATGGAAAATGACCCTGGAATAGAAAAGGTGAAACGAAAATGGAAACAACAAAATATAATACAAATAGCAAACTGGAACATTTTATGAATGAAATAATTAACATAAAAGTGGGTAGTATGTGAAAGAGCAGTTTGTGTGAAAGTGAGACTGAAGAAGTGGTTGTGAACAAATGAGAGGAGAGTAGTGTGAGACTACTATAAATGACAACAGGAGAACATGACATAAGGAGAGAGGATATTGGAAGTAGCATAGTGAATGCGTTTATAAGGATGGTCAACACACAGGAATGAGATGGCCTGAAACACAAGAGGAGTAACTGGGTCTAAGGAAAAATACAGGATATGAAAAAAATGCAGAAAAGATATCAGTAAAGAGGAGGGAACCAGGGACAAATCTGGAGGAGTCACAACATTCTACCATATGGCAATCTATCAAATCTATCATATTCTGAAAAGGCCATTTTTTGGCAGAGTCCATTTTAAAGGAAATGAAGATAGATAAGAAGGAGCTTGTCTATCTACCTGAAAGATAGAAGTAAGTTTTGTAGGGGAGCAGTGTCCCATAATGGAAAGTAACAGGTGAAGTGACACAGTTCTTGGAGATGACTACAGCTGAACTTATTTGTTAATAATATTACATAGGTTTGCATAGATGCAAAGTTGGGCAGATTTATAAGAGGTGATGCCTATTTACATAGAGAGAGAGAGAGATGAGTGGTATGACAGAGAGCAAGAATGGTGAGAGAAATATGAATAAAATAATGAGAGTGGGGAGTATGGAAAGGTTGAAGGATTGTGAAGCTTTAGGAGATGGTCTCAATTGGGAGAATGAATGGCAAATAAGAGTGGCTGACTTGCAGAGAGAGAGAGATAGATGAGCTGAAAGAGCAGGTGGAATGTCTAGGGAATGAGATGGGAAGTGTGAAAGATGAGTAGGTGAATGGAAGAGACAAATGCAAGGCAAATCAGAGTAGGAGTGAGAGAAAGTTATGGGAATGATAGAAGAGGAGAGAATAGGAACAGTAGAAGAGAGGGAATGAGAGAGAGTTGTGAGAATGGTAGAAGAGGAGAGAATAGGAACAGTAGAAGAGAGGGAATGAGAAGAATGTGAGGGAGCACTGGAACCAGGGATAGAGTGATGTCAGGAAGGCAGGTAAGTAGGAGAACACAGAGAGAAAGTGTTAGAGGGGAGAGAGTGAGGGATGCATGTGAGCAATCGAGGAAAAGAGTGGTAAGCGGTGTAATGTATGGGGACTCAATGATCTGTGGTGTTCATGATAGGATGCGTGAGAAGTCTTTGCCTGGAGGAACGATAGAAAGTGTGGCTATGGCATTAAGGGGGTGAAAGGGTGGATGAGATGATTGTGATGGTAAAAAAATGACTTGAGAGGTAATGTAAATTGGGCAGCGAGAGTTATGAGATTCTTGCTTGAGGTTGTACGAAAGAAGACACAGAGAGGAAAGAGTGTGCATTTTGCCTAGGTATGATAGTGACGAGCTGAGCAGAAGAGCAGTAAAATTGAATAACTTATTAGCTAATGCTTGGAGGGCGTTTGAGGACAGAAAGGAATTGTATGCGAGAGACCACTTGCATTTGAATGAGGAAGGACGTGGGCATCTGGAGAGATTGTTGTTCTGTGTCAGTGTGTTAATGCGGGGAAACTAGAATGCCCAAGGTAGCAGGGTTGGCCTCTTGTGGGAATGGGTACTTGGGAGAAGGGGACGACATCAGGTAACGCTGTGCCCAGTGGAGTCTAGAGAGGATAATGCTAGGTATAGAAACAGTGGCATTTTTATGCTTTATACTAATGCCAGGAGTATCCGGAATAAAGGAGAGGAATTGGTGGCACTGATAGCATCAGCCTGGCCAAAGATTATTGGGATCACTAAGATGTGGCTGACAGAAGAGGATATAATAACAGGAATAGAAGTAGCAGGGTACAGCATTTTTTGGCAGAATAGGAAGGGAAAGCATGGTGGTGGAGTACTGCTTATGATAAGTGACAACTTATGTCCTCTAAGAGTGGAGGCTTTGGAAGGCATTGACACTAATGATTTTGAAAGCATATGGTGTGAGGTAGAGGTGGGCAAGACAGGATATTTAGTGGGGTGTTGACAAACCAAGGAACACAGAGGGTGGGGACCAGGAGATGTTTAGAAAGTTGAGCTTGGTAAGCGCAAGAAGAATGATTGTTATGGGAGATTTTAACTACAGCAGTATAAATTGGGGAGAGGAAGATGCATGTAGCAATAAGGGAATGGAATTTCTAGAATTCTTGAGGGACAAATGTCTTAGGCAACATGTAATAGAGGGAACAAGAGATTCAAGAGTTTGGATTTGGTCATAGCACTCTTCCACCAGTTGGAGAGAGACCATGTGGTTTTGACTTGGATAATGAATAGACATTTAGGAGTATCAAAGAGATGGGAACGTACATGGAATTATAAGGCAGGTGATTATAATAGTCTTAAACGTCAACTTGGGGAGGTTTCATGGAGAGAGGAATTGGAAGGCCAGGATATCATTTGTGCTTGCAAAATTGTGAAGGAATATTTGTTGGCAGCAATAGTAAGCTGTATTCCACAAGTGAAGAAGAAGAGGACACAATTTGGAGTAAAATGGATGACAAACAATATTAAACAAGAACTGCATGTGAAAAAGAGGCTATGGAAGAGATATAAGGAGACAGGTGAAGAGCAGATGCATGAAGAATATAAGACACAGGCCGGGAGAGTGACTAGTATGTTAAGGAAGGCAAAACTGGAATATGAGAAGAGATTGGCCCTAAGATCCAAAGAAAATCCTAGGGAATTTTTTAGCTATGTGGTCAGCAGGAGGAGAAATGATTGTGGAAGAATGACATTGTGGGATAAAAATGGGGATAGAGTGACTGATGCAGAGGATATAGTGGAATTGTTCAATGAACATTTTTTTTTTTTTTTGGTGTCGAGGCTAGCTGGTGAACGGTCGTGCTATCGGAGAGCTCCTGAGAGATTTGTGTTTTTTGTTGATTTATTGGTGTTTTGGATTCAATTTTTTTTGTTTTGGTGTTTTGGATTCAATAATTTTGGTATATTATTAGAGCTTTATTAACGTGGTTAGTGTACTAAGTGTTTTATAACATAATCTATGTCGGAAGTCACCGCTTGATGAATTCGTAATGAGTAGTGTTCGTGAAAGCTCCAGATAAGATAAGTATCATTTTCAGTTATCGATACAAATTACTTAATATTGTGTAGTTTTGTTTTGTTTGCCTTGCGTATTTTAGTGCGTCTATTTTTGGTGTGTTATAACGTTTAATTTGACAAAACACGTTACAGATAAATATGGCACCTGTGCGTAGGAAAATGGCGGCCAGTAATGAAGGTTCGCCATCGTTATCTAAGAACGGTAGCATAAAAGAAATGAGTCAGTGTACTAGCTGTGAAATGTACGCTTTGCGGAGTGCGGTCGGAGTGTGGTTAGATGATGATAAAGGATTGAATGTGTGTAGAAAATGTAGGGAGAATGCGGAATTGAAGTGTATTTTGGATCGTGAGTGTGATATTTTTGTCAACCTTCAAAATGAAGGAAATAGGGATATGACAAGAAACGGCAAGGTTGTACATGAAAATTGTGAGAGTGTGAATGATAGTATAAATGGTTTCTCAGAGAACAAAAAAGATGAGATAGATGCATTGAGTGAGATCGCGTTGTTGAATAGTGCGATAGAAAGAGCAAAACAGCAGCTAGAGTGCATGAATAAAAGTAGACTGAATGAACCAACCAATAATAAAAGGTATGACAGGAAAAATAGACGTATGAATGTGAACATGAACAAAATGAAGGATAGAGTGCTGTATGGAGACTCGTTAGTACGAGGTGTGTTAGTAGAGGACTTGACAAAATCGTACCAACCTGGTGCGACCATAAAGGACGTAACTGCGTCTATTAGAGAGCAAAAGGAAAGGGTGAAAGAAATGATTGTTGTGGCAGGTACGAATGATTTGAAAGGAGATAAAATGGAAATGATAGAAGACCTGAATGAATTGTTTGAGGTAGCAAAAGAAAAGAGTGAGAGAGTTAGAATGATTAGTCTTTTGCCACGGTATGACAGTGAAATGTTTAAAAGGAGGGCTATAATTGCAAATGACTTTATGCGTGGGTTATGTATGACGAGTGGTGTGGAATTTGTGGATGTGTGGAGTGAGTTTGATGGGCGAAAGGATCTATATAAGATGGATGGCTTGCATTTGAATGGTTACGGTGTAAGAAGACTTGAGAAAGTGTTGCTGAATGTAGTGTATGTGCAAATTCAGGGAAACTAGATTTGTTAGGGGGGGGGGTAGAGATACAGTCCTTAAGGAGGCAGTTGAATGTAAGAATGAATATAATATGCCAGAGCAAATAAGGACAACAAATCAGAGTGGGATAGTTAATATAAGGCATCAAGGTAGGGTTGGGGCTAATGGGGGACTTAAATTCATGTACACTAATACTAGGAGTATTAGGAACAAGAAGGAAGAGTTTTTGGCCATGGTTGGCACTTCCAGACAACAGGTTATAGGTATTAGTGAAACATGGCTGACTGTAGATGATATAACTAGTGGGATTGAATGTGATGGGTATAGTGTGTTCAGGAATGACAGAGAGAATAAAATGGGGGGAGGAGTATTGTTGATGATAGCTGATGAGCTCCAGCCAAGGAGAATAGAAGTTGAATTGCAGGATAGAGAAAAGAGCACATTTGAGGCCATTTGGTGTGAGATTGTGGCTAGCAGAACTAAATATACAATTGGGTGCTGCTATAGACCAGGTGATGGAAAAGATGGTGGTGACAGTATGCACAAGCAAATAGAAGAAATGGGTGGAAGGAGGGTGATTATTATGGGAGATTTCAACTATGGTCGCATTGATTGGAGTGAGGAGAGGACACACGGGAGGAAGGAACTGGATTTTATGCGGTTATTAAGGGATAACTATCTGCGACAGCATGTAATGGAAAATACTAGGGGTCAGAGAGTGCTTGACCTAGTAATTACATCTGAGGATTTGGCTGTAACAAATATGACCACATTGCCACCAATCGGTGAGAGTGATCATAGGGTCTTAACTTGGGAGGTGGCTAAAGGTGTAGAATTTTCAATTAAGACAGGGTACATGTGGAATTATCGGGCGGGAAAGTACGACAAGCTTAGGAGTTTGGTTGGTTCAGTGCCATGGCATGTACAACTGCAAGGACTAGAAGTTGATAGTGCATGGGAGGTAGTTAAGAAGTGCTTGCATGAAGCAATGGCTGACTGTATACCTAGAGTCCGAATAATAAATCAAGTAGGGGTTAAATGGATGAATAACACCATTAAGCTTGAGTTGCAAAAAAAGAAACAACTATGGAGGGAATTTAAGGAGAAGGGTGACCGGCAAGCACATGAACGGTATAAAGCGCAGGCCAGAAGGGTGACGAGTGTGGTAAGAAAGGCAAAAAAGGATTATGAAAGAACATTGGCCATGCAGGCTAAAGAGAATCCTAAACAGTTTTTTAGATATGTAGCAAGTAAAAGGAAAAATGTACATGGCAGATTGATTTTAAAGAATGCCGATGGTAGGGAGGTAACTGAATCAGTTGAGATAGTTGAGTTACTGAGTGAGCACTTTGCAAAAGTATATCATCCAGGTGGTGACATTGCAGAAACGAATAAACCAGTAGATTATACGGGAATTGTGGTTAATGAAGTGGAGGTGAGTAGTCTATTGCATAACCTCAATGTCAATACATCTGTGGGATTGGATGGTATACCAGCTCGTGTTGTACGAGAAGCAGCTAAAGAATTGTCAGTACCCTTGACCATTTTGTTTAATTTGAGTCTCGGGTCTGGGTTAGTCCCGAGCGGGTGGAAAGAGGGGAAAATAGTTCCACTGCATAAAGGTGGTTCCAAGACTGCTGTTGTAAATTACCGACCGATTAGCATATCAGGAATCATTGTCAAGGTCTTAGAGAAAATAGTCAAGAGGAAAATACAAGATTGGATAGAAGAAAATGGGATACTGTATCGGGGACAGCATGGTTTTGTGAAGGGTAGGTCATGCCTCAGTAACTTGCTCACGTATTATAACACAGTGACGGCTGAACTGGATAAGGGTAATGGGTTTACGGTGATTCTACTGGACCTTGCCAAGGCCTTTGACAGGATTCCACATGGAATTCTAATCAGTAAATTGCAGCATATGGGAATGGACATAGGGTTGGTGAGATGGATAAGAGGGTGGTTGACGGAGAGATATCAGAGAGTGGTTTACTCGGGAGTAGAGTCCACAAGACGGCCTGTGACTAGTGGTGTGCCACAAGGATCTGTTCTTGGACCACTGCTGTTTAATTTGTTCATAAATGATATAGGAAATGATCTGAGAGGAACAGTTCATTTGTTTGCGGATGATGCGAAGTTGGGTAGGGCAATAGTGAATGCAGATGATGTAAAAATTTTGCAGGATGATTTGGATAGATTGGAGGTCTGGGCTAAGGAGAATGGATGTCAGTTTAATGTGGCAAAATGTAAGGTTATGCATTTTGGGGTGAAAAGATTGGCGGCAGTTTACTGCATTGGTGGAACCCAGCTCCAGGAAATTGATGAGGCACGAGATTTAGGAGTGTTGGTGGATAAGGAATTGAAATTTAGGGGACACATTGCAAAAGTGACCAAAACAGCTCATCAAATCACTTGGTTGCTGAAGAATACGTTGACAAGCAGAGACAAGCAGGTTATTGTTCCTCTCTATCGAGCCTTGATAAGACCCCATCTAGACTACTGTGCTCAGATTTGGTCACCTAGGTTTCTTCTTGATGGGGAGGAGGTGGAGAGGATCCAGAGGCGAGTGACCAAGATGATAGCAGGTCTGTGGAATGAACCGTATGAGAACAGGTTGAGGATTTGTGGGTTGCAAAAATTGGTTGATAGGCAGAGGAGGGGAGATATGATTGAGACATTCAAATTACTGAAAGGTTTCTATAAAATTAATTCAGAAGATATTTTTGAGAACAGGGCTGGTTGTGGGAGGACTAGGGGACATCCATGGAAACTGGGCAAAAGTGTGGTTAGTAAAGGTGTTAGAGCTGGGTTCTTTACTTTTAGAGTAGTGAATGAGTGGAATGCGCTCCCTGAGTCTGTAGTGGATGCTGTGACAGTGAATGAGTTTAAGGCGAGGTATGATAGATACTGCATGAATGTCAGATAGTTGTGATGAATATGATTTGGGGCCTCCCTCGATGAGTCTAATGACTCCCTGGAGTTGCCCGTAATAATAGTAATAGTAATAAAAACATTTTATTAGTGTATTTCATCCTGGAGGAGTAAATTTTAATACTAGAAGGATAGGGCAGTTTGAGGTTTAGAGGTACAGGAGGAGAGTGTGTTCCAAATACTGAGTACTCTGGATGTCAGTAAAGCTGTGGGACTGGATGGTATTTCACCATGAGTTCTGAGAGAATGTGCTCAAGAACTGACAGCTCCTTTGACCTGGCTTTTCAATGAAAGTCTGGCTATGGGAATCTAGCAGACTGGAAGAGTCTAATTATAGACCAGTTTGTGTGTCATCAGTAGTCATTAAGATCTTGGAGAAATTGGTGAAGGACCGTATACAGCATTGGGCAGATGAGGGTAATGTTATCTGTGAGAGTCAACATGAATTTGTGAAGGGGCACTCTTGTTTTAGTAATATGCTAGCCTTTTATAATAAAGTTACAAGGGCAGTAGATGAGGGAAAGGCATATACTGCCATTTTCTTGGATTTATCGAAAGCATTTGACAGGGTGCCACATGATAAGCTGATATTTAAGTTGCAGCACATGGGTTTGGATGTTAGGCTGGTCAACTGGATTCAGGATTGACTGTCCGATAGGTATCAGAACGTTGTGTATGGTGGGGCAGTTTCAAGGAGGCAGAAGGTTACGAGTGGGATCCCACAGGGCTCAGTACTGGGACCTATATTGTTTAACCTTTATATCAATGGCATTGTCAGTGGATTACAGGGGGATATTCGCTGTTTTAAGGATACTTGTGACATAAGACTGAATGATAAATGCACGTAAACACAAGAAAGATATTTAATTAACCAAATATTTCGGTCTGGAAATAGCAGACCATCTTCAGTGGTATTACAAGAACAGTTTTAAAAAATACAAGCTAGAATACTAACAATAGACATGATTTTTCTATTGTTCCAAATAAGATACCATATCTAGATTTCCTAGTTAACATTGAAAGGAATCCCAATCATCTAACTAGTGATGAAGTTAATGCTCTTCGCCTAGAAGTTGCTTCTTCTCTACTTAAGGCCAAACTTCCTCCTTCCAACATATCTCCTTCTGAAATGAAATCTTTACAGTCCTTGAGAAAAAATAATCACCTCATTATCACCAAAAGCTGACAAGGGAAAAGCAACAGTAGTTATGGATTCAGCAAATTACAGAAGAAAACTTTCTCTTTTGCTTCGAGATCGCTCCACATATCAAGAAATTGATTTTAATCCAACCAACAGACAACTAAAGAAATTAAATTCTCTCTTAGATGAAGTCATCAGTTTAGATAAAGACATGATTGAAAGACTTAAAACTCATTTTGCAAGACCTCCTAGATTTTATAGCCTTCCAAAAATCCATAAGATTGACTATCCTCTTCATCCAATAGTAGATTGTATTGATTCTCCTACTTACCGTATAGCCAAATATCTAGCTAAATTATTGAAATCTTACATTGGCAACTCTAATTCTTTTTTAAAAAACTCCTCAGATTTCTTAGAAAAATTAAAAAATGTCTCATTACAACCTACAGATCTTATGGTTAGCTTTGATATAGAATCTTTAAATACCAATGGACCTCTCAAGGAAACTTTAAAATTACTTGCTGACCTCTTTTCTTAAGACATTATAAAACTATTCGATTTCGTAATACATTCTGGATATTTCGTATGTCAAAATAAATTTTACAGCCAAGTAGAAGGAATGGCCATGGAAGTCCCCTTTCTCCTGCTTTAGCCAACTTTTATTTGGAACATTTAGAAAAAGTCCTCTTCTCATCTATTTTCCCTCAACCATCCTTTTGGGTAAGATATATAGATGACATCTTTACTATTTGGCCTCACAGCAAAAACTCTTTACCTTCTTTTTTAAACAGTATTAATTCCTTGCATCATCGTATAAAGTTTACTATGGAAATAGAAGAAAACAACCAGTTATCTTTTTTAGACGTTCTCCTCATCCGGTCACCTTCAAATATTCTTACAACTACAGTATACAGGAAACCAACATTCACAGGTCATTATATTCTTAAAGAATCAGCCCATCATCCTTGTCAAAAAAAACAGGAATTATAAAATGCCTCATCAGAAGAGCCAAAACTAATTGTTCTACTTTTGATTATCTACAGAAAGAACCTTCTACTATCCAACAACACATGAAACTCAATGGCTTTTCTAAAAAAAGTACTCAACATCTTCTCAATTCTTATAATCCTCCACAAAACAACAAAGTTTCAATACGTCGAGTGCCTATTCCTTATATCTCCAGTATTTCAGAATCTATCGCAAGAATTTTAAAGAAATATGATTTAACAACTACGTATTCACCTATTAACAAATTGTCTTCTCATTTTCCTTCTCCTAAAGACAAACACTCAACTTTATCTCTTCCTGGAGTTTATCAAATTCCTTGCAACTGTGATCTTTCCTATTTTGGACAGACTGGACATTCTCTTGAAAAAAGAATCCAAGAACATCAATCCTCCATTCTTCACAACAAACCTGAAAAGTCTGGATTGGCTCAACACGGGATTGAAACTGATTACAGCATCTTTTGGTCCAGGACTCATCTCTTACATAGATCCCGTTATAGGTTCGAACGTTTGTTCAAGGAAAGCGTGGAAGCCTTACTCCATCGTCCCAACCTGAATCGTAATGACTGTATATCTATATCAAAAATCTGGGAAAGTCTAATAAAGATTACTTTTTTTTTTTTTTTTTCAATCATGTCTCTACTTCAAAATTTCCGTTTTATACTTAATACTTAGTGATATAACATCACGTGGCGTGTTCTATTTTTAACGATCTATTGTTAGTATTCTAGCTTGTATTTTTTAAAACTGTTCTTGTAATACCATTGAAGATGGTCTGCTATTTCCAGACCGAAATATTTGGTTAATTAAATATCTTTCTTGTGTTTACGTGCATTTATCATTCAGGGGGATATTCAGTTGTTTGCAGATGATATGAAGCTGGGAAGGGTTATTAGTAATAGTGTAGATGTGGTAACCCTGCAAGAGGATTTGAATAAGCTAGACAGATGGATAAATAATGGGAGCTGTAGGTTTAATGCACCAAAATGTAAGGTCTTGAAGTTTGGGACACATCGATGGAACACTAAATACTCGATGAAGTAGGGGAGACGAGATATGGGGTTGATGATTGATAGAAACATGAAATTTAGGGAACATGAATATAATTCCATTGTATAAGACCCTGATCAGACCACACTTAGACTATTGTTCTCAGATTTGGTTCCAAGGATTTGAAGGGGATAAATTAACTGTGGGAAAGGGTACAAAGGCAGATAATCAAGATGGTTTCAGGACTGTACAATGTTAGTTATGAGGATCAGATGAGGGAATGTGGACTGCAGAGTTTGGTGGATAGAAGAAGGAGAGGTGATATAATTGAGACTTTTAAACTGTTGAGAGGTGGTTACAGGGTTGCCACTGGGGAGTTCTTTGCTTGGTTGAACAGCGGGAAGGAGTGATACAAGGGGGTCATCCCTGGAAGTTATGAAAGGAAACTGTGAGCAAGAAGGTGAGGAATGGTTTCTTTACATGGAGGATGGTTGAACCATGGAATGCATTGCCTGATAGAGTGATGAGAGCGAGAATGGTCAACGAGTTGAAGGAGTGGTATGATAGACTTTGTGTTTCCTAGGAAGGACCTCCCACAATGAGTCTTTTGACTCCGTGGAGGCCTGAATAATAATAATTCATTTTCCCTAAGAAAGATTTAAGTCTTTGGAGTGCAGAGATGATGTTTACTAAGCAAGAGACATGTGTACATGCTGTTTGAAACACTTACTAGTAGAGATTCCAAATTTATACAGATAGGCCATTCATGTTTGCTACGGCTCAACTGAATCTCCCAACTTATATTTAATAATTAAAGTGTGCGCGAAGGCAAATGGCACAAAACAAAGTCATACCTTATCTAGAGACAGATAGTAAGTAGCTCACTATTGAGGAAAAGAAAAGGAGGATGTGAATATTTTCATACCTTGATAATCTAATCCATGAAAGTATATAAATAATAGCATATTATTACTTGACTGATACTACAGATCCAGGATTATTATTCCTTCACTACAAAGAGGCACTAAATTTTTACCAGTAACTTATTCCACTTATTCATCACATATCATGATAAGAAATAAGACCACAAACTTATTTTCCTTCATTCTATAAATTGAAACACATCTTTGCACATATATATTTTTTAATTTTTTTTTTAACATAGATTCTGCCCATAAAAGGTTGTAAACCTACAGTATATTAATCCTATGGGTGGGCAAAGGGTTAGATAATTTTGAAATCTACTCTCTCGAACAAAGAGAATTTTTTGAAGTCAGTTTAGGTCTCCAGTAAGGAATGATGAAATTCATCTGTCAACTAAAGACAGTTCATAAACATCCATGCCTCTGTGGAATGCAGCTGTTATCCACTTGACCAAACAGGCCAGCAATCCCATTACTAAATTGTATGTTTTTATCCATGTCAGGACAAAATTACAAGGAATAAAATTGTGCTGCAAAAATTACACGAGGACGAAATTACACAGGGAAGAAATTATACAAAGAAAAAATTACACATAGATAAAAATACACTAAGAAAAAAATTAAAAGGAAAAAATACACAAGTAAGAAATTACACATGAAATAAAATTTACCAAAAATCGTACAAAATTTATAACCAGCAAAGAGTAAATCACTAGTGCAGATTTGGGCAAGGGGATTAGGGAGGTGGTTGATTTGGAAACTCAAAATGATGTAGTGATTAGCTACCCTAATTAGTACTTACTTCATATTTACAAGGAATAATTTCCTAAGGTAAAACCAATCGATAATTGTTAATCACCATGAACTGCTCAAGAATTTCTAAGACTTGTTTGGGTGAAGGTATATAAGTAAATTTTTGTCTTACATTCTTCAGTTCTAGTTTAGTGACTCGTAATAAAACTAGTGTATAACGTGCGATGTAATAAATTTCATGATTAATTTTTTAAAATTAATTTTTAATTTACCCATGGCTGATTTTGAGTACGACGTTAGTAATAAAGGTGGTCAAATTATAATTTACAAAGGATTCGAGTTTGTTCGTCACCGTGAAACTGCTATCGGACTATTCATTGGCATTGTGCAAAGTTTAGAATTTTTCATTGTCGATCGCTGCTCCATACCAGAGACAACAAGATTATCCATGAGTCTTCAGAACACTGTCATGTTAATAGGACTTTTGAATCTGAAGCTGATCAACTTGCAAATCAAATGAAAAGAAAAATGTCGAATCCAGGTACAACAGCTTGTGCAATTATAGCTAACAGTTTAGTGACTGTATCAGATGGATTAAAAATGTGCCTACTGAAGAAGAGCTGCATGACGAGGCAATTAAATAGATCCAAAGCTAAAACAATCGGAAACGTTCCGTCAAATTCAGATAACAAAAATTTTGAAATACCAGAGAAGTACTCTAAATGGATTATTCATGATTCTGGGGAAGAAGATCCAGACGTATAATACTAACTGGTCACAAGACTCTTCTAGATCAACTTGTAGTTAACAATTTTTGGCTAGCAGATGGTACATTTAAAGTGGCTACAGAAATATATTATCAGTTATACAGTATCCATGTCCAATATGATTCAGGCATCGCTTTTCCTTGTCTACTAGCTCTTCTACCAGGGAAAAAGGAAGACATATATGTGAAGATACTGAACATGTTACTGGAGAAAATTCCTCAAGCTCGACCATGAAAAATTTTGACCGATTTTGAAACAGCAGCAATGAATGCTTTCCGTACCGTGTTTGAAAACATCGAAATTGGTGGCTGCTTTTTCCACTTATCGCAATCTATTATACGCAAAGTAAATGAATGTGGACTAAAATCTCGATATGAATCCAATCAGTCATTTGCAGTACACATTAAAAAATCACTTGCACTTTTACCAGAAGAAGAAGTGCTAGAAACATTTTTACAAGTTGCCGATCTGTTCTCTAATTTAGACGAATATAACGAACAAATCGAGCAAGTTCTCCTTTACTTCGAACATACATATATTCATGGTCAACAGCTCAGGAACGGCACTTATAGACAACCTCTATTCAATATTTCTACTTGGAACCATAGACACTCTGCAGCCAAATGTATAGCTAGAACTACAAATTGTATCTTTATATATGATTTATATGACTATGGGCTTCAGTCGCTCTTTCGGTGTTCCCATCCAACTGTTTGGAAATTTTTGGATAACATTGTTAAAGAATTATCTTTACAACATACAAACTATTTGCACCATGTAACTGGTTAACGAAACCCAGGACGTTGTAGATACATTTCGTTAAAACAACATATTTCAAATATTGTACAAAATTACGACTCTAATAGACGATTGGATTTTTTACGTTGTATAGCTTATATGACTTAGTGTTTGTTTTTTATTATTTTTTAAAATAAAAGTAATTTTTGCAATAATATTATGAAAGTTTATGTGTTTAATTTGACAGCAAAATACCAATAATATTTTAATCGAATAAAAGTCAACAGGTAGGTCTTATAAAGTATTATAAAGTTTATTTTTCACTTGGTTAGAGTATAATAAATTTAGTTTAATCCTTCATCCAAGTGTGAGCAAACAAAGTTTGCGCCTGAAAATATCTTCAGGACTGGGGTAAGGTGGTACAACACCAGGACACTCCATGCTGGGGTAAGGTGTTGTACCACCTTACCCCAGTCCTGAAGATACTTTCAGGTGCAAACTTTGTTTGTTCACACTTGGATGAAGGATTAAACTAAATTTATTATACTCTAACCAAGTGAAAAATAAACTTTCAACATCTTTCTCTAAATCCAGAGTAATTTATTAAAAAAGGGTGGCACATCATTTGGCAACTCCTATAGGTAGAGATGACCTGCTAATGCTTCTGCCTGGTATCTCCACTTGGGCCTGGCTCCCACTGAAGAGACCTCAATAAAGATCGAAACTAGTCTGGGTTGTGGCCCTTCCCTCAATGCATAATATTAGACATATCCGCAAAGAGATGTGTTTTGCATTATGGGAGATACTGAGATAGGAGTGTTAGTAGCTTGCTCCACCTTTGCAAGGAGTGCCCTGGTGTTGTACCACCTTACCCCAGTCCTGAAGATACTTTCAGGCGCAAACTTTGTTTGCTCACACTTGGATGAATTATTAAACTAAATTTATTATAAAGTATTATAAAATTAACAGAACTCTTATCTGAAAATAAATATAAAATTCATCATAAAAATTTAAAAACACTAAAGAAAAAAACTTCAGTGTGAATATTCAAATTTGTGTAATTTTTTCTTAGTGTATTTTTATCTATATGTAATTTCATCCTTGTATAATTTTGGCAGTGTAATTTTATCCTGTATAATTTTAACATGTAACTGTTTTTATTATATTTTCTCATCATCTGTCAAACTCTGAAGGCCACATTTCCTCAATATACCTCCATATGCCACATTCCACCAGTCAGATATTATTTTGATTATCCATTTCCAATCTATGTTACTTAATCTCCACTGAACAACCCAGGTCAGCATATCTTGGCACAATAGTCTGGATGTGGTCATTTGAAACCATTGTAAAGTGAGAGAAATAATTTTCTTATTCCTAAGTTAGTGTTATTTTCAACTATGGTTTTACCTGTGAAAATTTTCAAATCTTTGCATTAATCAACATTAAAATGACATTCATTATTATTTGTCTATAGCAGTGGTTCCCAACCTTTTTCCACTTGTGTACCCCTTTTAAACCAATTTCTATGAATTGTACCCCTTGTTTTTAAAATAGCTGTTTTTAAATACTGACACTTTTGTTCAGTGCCTATCTTAATGTAAAATAGTGGAAATGAGGTTTTTCCACCATTACTGATTATTTTTCGTGTACCCCTGAATGGCCCAGCACATACCCCCTGGGGGGGTACGCGTACCACCGGTTGGGAACCGATGATCTATAGCAGTGGTCTCCAAACTTTTTTGATCGCGTACCCCCAAGAGAGAAAAAATAAACAGCATGTACCCCGATTGATTGAGCAAAAATCTATTGTAATAAGGATTATAAAGAGGAAATGTGCCTTGTATCATCATATAATAATTAAAAAAGCTAGATATTTTTACATATTATTTTTATTATTAACAGCTTACAAACATATTTATTACAATATTTAATATGAACAATGGCCTTGAATTTCTTTCATAATTTCTTGAAATTCTGGTTTGATGGCTTCTGATACTGCGATACGAAGGTCTGGTTCCAAGTTTAATTTATTTCGATATTTGGTAATTCGATAATTAATACAACTGTGGTGTCATCTGTAGATAGCAGGATAACTAAGCAATTTTCCTTCTCTAGTTGGGCTTGTCAACACTAGGATGCTCTACAAACAATGGCAATGATAAGAAGTAAGAGATTTACTCCCTAGTTTTAAAAAACATGACAGCTTTGCCACGGACGATTATGTGTGCAAAGTTGCCCAATGTGCACTACTTGCAAATTTAAGTTTACAGGATCTTTATAACATCTTTGTCTATATTAGTTAAATGTTTAATTGATGAAAGAAAGTAATATTCTTTATCTTGAATTAATTACTTAATTTTTTTCCTATCAATATAAAACTTTTTTGATGTACCCCCACGTATTGACTCGCGTATCCCCCTTGGGGTACATGTACCATACTTTGGAGACCACTGATCTATAGCATCAAGAATGTTTCCATATGAGAAACATTCCTGATTACCATTTTCAGCTTTGCATTACTAGCAAAAAATTGGCACTATCCTTCAGACCACTGCCAATATCATTAATTTACCAAATGAACAACAGTGGCTTAAGGACAAAACCCAATATTTTTTATTTATTTTTTACATAGTCCAGAAACCCTACTCCAGAGACTAAACATGAAACTTTTTCAAAGCACTTCAGCCCTCCAATAAGCAAGGCAGTGGTCTCGCACCAAGCAATAAAATCCATCTTCTACCTACCTGCAAACATCAAGCCCATGCTGGGATTCAAAACTGCAACCAGATGATTGCCTAACTGCCTCAGCCAATCAGGTTAACTTTTCTTTCACTTAGCCTCTTTACATATTAATTATTTATAACTGTCAGTCAACCACCTTTCTATGAAGTGCCACAAATCTATATTGTATTCCTAATCTCTTTCAGTTCGCAAACAAACTTCCATGTGATATTTTTGCAAATGGCTTTGCAAAGTCCAGTAATATTACATGTTCTTTTAATAATTATAAAATTATTAAAAGAACATGTAAGACCACAGTAATAATTTTTAATTAATAAAGGTACAGATATATCATACTAAAACTAATAGTACATCTTCAGTGTCACACAAACAGTTATAGGAATGGAATACAAGTAACGAACATTCATCACCTATTAAAATACAATTGTTGCCGTGTGCTAGGAAATGATAGAAAATAATAAATAATTAATCTTTAAGATAATTGGTTTTTTTATTGATTACATAAAATAAAAGTCTCCCAGATCTTTGAGAGAGAGACAATCATTTTGATTTAAATTTGGTCGGTGTAAAATAGCTTCACAACTTTCTTTAAAAAGGCATTCATATTTGAACCTGCATCTATGGAGGAGAATAGCTTTATCCTATTAGATATTATGAGTAGTGTTAACACTCATAATATCTAGTGGGATAAAGAAAGGGTTTTAATACTGTGCTGTGCTAGATCAGACTTCTGAGGTTTGTTGTATTCAATATAATATTGATGTTGTTTAATTCTTTTTTCCACAGAACGGCCAGTTTGTCCAAAATAAGAAACATCGCATTCACATGGTATTTGATAAACACCAGCCAAAGATAGAGATGACAGTTTATCCTTTGTAGAAGGCAATAAAGAGGAAATTTTGTTGATAGGAACATATGTGGGAATCAATTGATACTTTTTCAAAATTCTACCTATAGGTTCTGAGATTCCTGGAATATAAGGGATTGGAACTCTGCGGACTGTTGAAGAAGAAACCTTAGGCAGTGGCAAATAGGATTCAGTTATCTGTTGGATTTGATTGGGGTTGTAATTATTCGATTCCATTAACTTTTTAATGATGGAAAGTTCTTGTTGTAAGATTACTGGAGAAGAGCAAACTTTATGTGCTCTATTAATTAGAGATTTAAGAATGCCAAATTTTTGAGATGTGTGGTGAGCAGACTTTTTACGACTGTATCTGCCAGTAAACGTGGGCTTTCGAAAGACGCTTGTAAATAAGGTATCAGAAGAAGTTCGAGTAAGGAGAATGTCCAAGAATTGTAAAGTACCCAGAATTTTCTTTTTCCATGGTGAATTGAATACGTGGGTGAAGGCTATTTATCTGTTGTAGAAATGTGGAAAGTTCATCTTCAGTACGTGGCCAAATAGCAAAAACATAATCGACATAACGATACCAAAGGGATGGTTGAGGATGAATGGATGAAAACATAGTGTCTTCGAATTGTTTCAAAAAGTAGTTTGCCAAAGGTGGAGACAGAGGGCTACCCATGGCAGTACCTTCAACTTGTTTGTAGATCTTGTTTTTCAAGCTGAAATAACCTGAATGGATAACAAATTCGAAAATCTTTGCGATATTTGGAGGGTAATCTTCATATCATAATTTGACTGTGTCGGCTAATGGAATATTGGTAAACAGATAAATAATGTCGAAACTGACTAATAAATCAGACTCTTTGATTTTTATATCCTTGCTTTTTTCAAGAAAATCTGTTGAATTTTTTATTTATAATTCTGGTACTTTACCATTCTTGGACATCCTCCTTACTCGAACTTCTTCTGGTACCTTATTTACAAGCGTCTTTCGAAAGTCTGCATTTACTGGCAGATACATTCATAAAAAGTCTGCTCACTACACATCTCAAAAATTTGGCATTCTTAAATCTCTAATTAATAGAGCACATAAAGTTTGCTCTTCTCCAGTAATCTTACAACAAGAACTTTCCATCATTAAAAAGTTAATGGAATCGAATAATTACAACCCCAATTAAATCCAACAGATAACTGAATCCTATGTTCCACTACCTAAGGTTTTTTCTTCAACAGTCTGCAGAGTTCCAATCCCTTACATTCCAGGAATCTCAGAACCTATAGGCAGAATTTTGAAAAAGTATCAATTGATTCCCACATATGTTCCTATCAACAAAATTTCCTCTTTATTGCCTTCTACAAAGGATAAACTGTCATTTCTATCTTTGGCTGGTGTTTATCAAATACCATGTAAATGAGATGTTTCTTATTTTGGACAAATTGGCCCTTCTGTGGAAAAAAGAATTAAAGAACATCAATATTATATTGAATGCAACAAACCTCAGAAGTCTAGTCTAGCACAACATAGTATTAACACTACTCATAATATCCAGTGGGATAAAACTATTCTTCTCCATAGATGCAGGTTCAAATATGAACGCCTTTTTAAAGAAAGTTGTGAAGCTATTTTACTCCGACCGAATTTAAATCGAAATGAATGTCTCTCTCTCTCAAAGATCTGGGAGACTTTTATTTTATGTAATCAATAAAAAAAACAATTATCTTAAAGATTAATTATTTATTATTTTCTATCATTTCCTAACACGCGGCAACAATTAATGTATTTTAATAGGTGATCCACCGAATGTTCGTTACTTGTATTCCATTCCTATAACTGTTTGTGTGACACTGAAGATGTACTATTAGTTTTAGTATGAAATATCTGTATCTTTATTAATTAAAAGTTATTACTGTGATCTTACATCTTCTTTTAATAATTATACTATGCCACGGGTACCTCTAAAAATTATATTATAAAATGTGAGAACACTACTGAAGGAAAACTTATCCTTAACCAAAGTTATACAGTTGTCTAGAAAGAGAGCCATATCTATCCACCAATCTGCTTTTATTTCTAGATATATAGGACCTAATGAGCCTCTCTAATAATCATTGCACTGAACCCAGTATTCTCATTAGTTGGTCATAATTTCCTGCTTTGTAGTTCAGCATATAACCTTCATCCCCATCATCTTTATTTGGTGACACATTCTTTCATCAATAGCAACCAATCCACTAGGTCTGTAACATCCTACTATGGATTTGATCTTCTTAGATTTCACCTCACACCAGTTAGCTTCAAACTCACTGCCACATGAACTGCTACTAGTACTGTATTACAATCATAGGTCTCAACACTGACTTTTCAAGTCATTCAATATCATTAGCAGCATGTCCCCCCCCCCTCTGTTCCAATCCCATTTATCCTTCCTAAATATACTGTACCTTGACACTTGATACTAGTTAAGATGTCTCATTCTGACAGCAAGGTATCACCAATGCTTACAATCTGAGATCCCAACATAGTTGGTCGATTGGTAGAGCCTCTGCTACTAATGGCTCAGTTAAGTAAGTTTGAGTGCAGTTAGTAGTTGGAAGGGGTCAATCGTTCGATGCTGTTGGCACACTCTCCCTCGATGAGTCTTTGGACTCCTTGGAGGTGTCAAATAATAATAATAATAATAATAATAATAATAATAATATTGACCAAGGCAACAAACTCTACTTGTTTGTTCCTGATACTCCTAGCATCCGTGTACAGACATAATAAGCTACCTGCATGTTCTTATGTTCTTTTGTATACTCTCGTCTGTAATTTGCATCACACAGTTTGACAACTTGCAGATCTCCGTTCTTCTCTAGTGCCTTATATATGCATACATCTTTGAACATGTTTGATGGGTCCAACTGAAGAAAACACAAAATCAAAATTGTTCTCTCCTTGTCATCACTTCCATGATAATACCCATTCCTCATTAAACAGTCATAGAACATTGTTGCTCTTACACAAATTCTCCTAATTTCTCCCATTATAATTTAGTTTAACTGATTCTGCATGTTAGGTCTCATATACCAGTTATTAGTTTATCAAGACTCCTGATACTAAACACATTCAAGTGTAGTCTGTCCCTCTTGTAGAAATCCAATCTTCCCTCAAACTCAATCCACACATACAAAAACTCACATCCATTCCTTCTACACAGCCTAAGCATCAAATCGTTTGCCATCATAAAGAAATATAAAGATATATAAAAGATATTAAAAAAATATATATAATATATAAAATATATTATATATATCAAACAAGCAATCAAATTGGACAATTTGATTGCTTGTTTGATTGCTTATATATTATTATTATTACCCAAGACCTCATAGAGTCAAAGACTCATCTAGGAGGCACTTTTATCATACACACAGTTCATCATACCATGCTTTAAACACACTCAAATTCTCTACAGACGCCACACTCTCAGGCAAGCCATTCCAATCATTCACAACTCTGCATGAAAAAACCTGCTTCTCACTCCCCTACTCACACCTTCTTTATACAGTTTCCAGGGATGACCTCTGGTTCTCCCCTGATCTCTCACTATTTTCTGTAGAACCTCTCCAGCATTGATCCTATAACAACCCCTTACTAACTTGTAGGTTTTTATAATATCTCCTCTCTTCCTCCTATCCACCAGACTCTGCATATTACATCTTCTCTACATCTTTCCTCATATTCGACATTCCAGAGGTTAGAAACTACCTTAGTCAGTCACCTCTGGACCCTTTCCAACATCTCTTCGTCCTTCTGAAAACCAGGTGACCAAATCTGGGCACAACAGTCCATGTATGGCCTAATCAAACCTTATACAATGGAACAAGCATCTCCCTACTTCTACAAGTCAGTGTCCTCCGCATCATTCCCAGAAGCCTTTGTGTTGTCTTCACAATTTTGGCTATGTGTCCCTTAAATTTCAGATCCTTATCCACTATCACCCCAGATCTATTACTTCATCCACCTCCAACAACATATCCTCACCAAGCACAAATTCTGCATCCCATTCTCATTTTCCAAATTTTAAAACCTTACATTTTGCAACATTGAACTCACATCCCCATTCTTGTGCCCAATCACTCAATTTATTCAAGTCTTCTTGCAAGTCCACAAGATTTTCTCTACTCTTCATGGTTCGTCCCAACTTTGCATCATCTGCAAACAACTGAATATCTCCATCCAAATCTTCACCAATATCATTAAATTAAACAGAATTTGCTCCCCCATACACAACTTGTTGATACCTATCAGATAGCCGGTCTCCAATCCAATGCACCAATCTAATAACCCCATCTGCTCTAGTTTGATTATCAACTTATCATGCAGTAATCTATCAAAAAGCCTTTGCGAAATCTAAGTATATTACTATGTATCCTTCTTCTCCTCTGTCCATGGAAGCAGTCACCTTATTGTAATAAGTAAGTACGTTACTAAAACATGCCCTCCCTTTAGCAAATCCATGCTGTCCATCAAAGATAATACCATTGTTGTCAACCCAATTATGGATCCTAGTTCTCACAAGCTTCTTCAACAACTTAACTACAACACCTGATACACAGATAGGCCTATAGTTTGATGCTTTAGTTCTATCACCTCTTTTATGAAGTGACACAACCTTGCCCTCCTTCCACTCCTTAGTAACTTGACTCAGTGCAAGACTTGTATTAAAAAAATATGTCAAGGCCGGCATCAACTCCCTGGCATTTTCATTCAGAATATGTGGTGATATATTATCAAGTCCCACAGCCTTTTTTATATCTAGTTTGCTCAACTCCCCATACACCTCTTGCTCACTTAGAGCAGTCTCTTTTCCCCATCATCAACTGCTCTCAATCTCTCCATGAAGTCACATTCACAAGATTGAAAGACCTAATGAACTGCTCATTAAGTATCTCCACCACACCTTCTGCAACAACTGTATTTATACTATTTTCTCCATTCAGTGTCATCCTTCCATAATCATTCTTTCTTTTGCTGGCTACATGTCGAAAGAACTCCTTAGGATTCTTTTTGGCTTCATTAGCTAACTGCTGTTCATACCTCTCTTTAACTACCCTCACCAACTAAGTCACCAGCCTTGCCTGGTGTTTGTAGTCCTGATGGAATTGGTTATTTCCACTTCTCTTATGCTGCCTCCATAATGCCCTTTTTCTCTGTATCGCATGCTTAATCTCTTTATTCATCCATTTCACACTTTATTTAACCTTCTGAACCTTGGAATACATTTAGATATTGCATCTACTAGATAGTTTTTGAAAATCCCCCAAGCTGCATTGATCTCTTTTCCAGCTAACTCCTCATTCCATGCTATACCCGCAAGTTGTCTCCCGAGCTCTTCATAATCACCCCCCCCTTGTAGTTCCGCATATACCCTTTTCTCACACACTGCTGGCAACCGCCCAGGTAATCACTTCATGGTCACGCTCACCAATTGGTGGGTGATTTGAAACTTCATTAATAATTACATCCTCTGATGAGATGACCAAATCCAAGACCCTCAATCCTTGAGTGCCCTCTGTTGCATACTGTCTGAGGTAGTTATCCCTCAAAAACTCAAGAAACAATTTTCTTTACTTCCAGTTTATCTCATCATTCCAGTCTATATTACCATAATTAAAATCGCCCATAATGATCACACTTTTCTTATTTGTTTACTAATTTAATTATACATTTCATAGTCACTACCATTCACATTACTTAGTCCATAAAAACATCCAACCAAGTATTTCATTCCATTCACCTCTATCTCACACCATACTGCCTCAAAACCATTGGCACTATTTCTGTCTTGCATCTCTACTTTGTATGGACATAACTCTTTCTCTATCATCAATAACACTCTCCCTCCCTTTTTTTATCCCTTTTATCCTCACGAAACGCATCATATCCTTCCATCTCTATTTCTATCAGGATGTCATCCACATCTAACCATGTCTCACTTATTCCAACAATTTTTGGGTGAACAGACTCAATTAGTGCAACCATTTCATCTGCCTTGTTTCTTACACTTCTAGCACTTGTATACAAACAGAACAGCTCATTCCTGGATCTACAGCTAGTTCCTCTGATACCACTCATTCGATGTGATCTCTCCATGCTCGACTGGGGCCATTTCCCTTTCTCCTTATTCATTTTAGAACCCTCTTCAATTCCAACTGTTTCTTCTTGATCCCAGGTCATCCCATTCCTTTCATGTATACACATGCTCTCACATCCTCTTGGAGCATCTGTCTCCCCCATTTCCCTGTTCATCTTGAATATCCATCCTCTCATTTTCCATGCTCATGCCACTCACTTCCTCATTCATAACCACCTCTTCAATCTCTCATATCATATTCTCCTGCTCGTCCACATCACTTCCCCACTTGATCTGATTCATTCTCTGTACTGACTTCTCTACCTTCCAGCAGCAGTCTCTCTCCAGCGACTCACATCATAACTACTCAAATGCAGTCCATCACTCCCATACAGTTCACTTCATCCTTCAAACTCATTCCACACATTAACAAACTGTACTCCCCTCTCCTCACACATTTCAGCCAACATATCATTCATAATTCTTGCTCTCCGTCTCATCTCACCACAATCACAACTAGGCAACATGCTTACTACCCTTCCTGTCACACTATTCTTTTTTATCCATCTAAGCAGCTTCCTGATATCCATTCTAACGTGCTCTTTGTCCTCTGTCAAGTCATTTGTATCTATTAAAACCATCAACTCCTTTGCTCGCTCCCTCCTCACATCCAATGCCTCAATCACTCTACTCATTTTACCACCTGGAAAATATACCTTGTGCATCTTCTCATCCAGCACACCTTTAATAATGGAGTTGCCATACAACGTCACTCGCTCGTCTTTCGTTAACTCTTTCATACCTACTTGATTTTTTTTAATCGTTTTCACCTGAATTTTCTTAATTTCACTCCGCGTCCATTTCATCTGTTGCCTCATCCAACCCAATTCAACTTTCGAATCTCATGTCACATTCTCTCTATCATTCAATCTTTCTAATTTTCGAACTCTCGACTCCCACTTATCAGATGAAAAAAAAAAAAAAAAAGATGCAAAAAGGCTTCTTGAAAGCTTTTAACCAAATAAAAGGATTATCACAAACAAAAAAATAGATATCAAAATAAGATCAAAGACCAGCAATGACCTACCGCAGCAAGGCATGGAACACAACAAAAAAAGGAAGAACAAAGCTTAATAACAGCCCAAAGGGCAATAGAAAGAAGAGTCTGTAATACAAGCAAGAAAGATCACATGCAACACACTAAAATAACAAAAAAAATCTGGATTCAAAGATATAGTAGAAGCTATCTATAAGGTGAACTATAAGCTATCTATAACAACAAAAGGTGGACAAGACATATAGCATGTATGAAAGACAATATATGGATTTCAAGAATAACAGACTGGTATCCCAGATACATAAAATAATAAAATAAAAATGTAGAGAATAAGACTGTGAACTTGGGTTCATCATGGAAATCATGGAAAAATCTAACCCTTAATCCACAATATTAATCTTATAATGTTATGTAATATATATCTTTTTCCAGAGCCAAACAGGGCTAAGTATTATATAATCTTTATACTGTGATACTATGATAGAGAAAATATAATTCTTAAAAGCTTCATTTCCTTTAAAACAATAATAATAATTACTGATAACAATAATAACAATTTATTATAAGTCTCTAACACAATACTAATTTTATGGTGACTCGGAATTTTTTTTTTTTAAGAAAGAGAGAAATCATAGAAATAATGCAAAGAGGCTATAAGGTAAAAACAGTTTTTTAATATTATGTGAATAAAAATTAAAACTGTGGACGAGAAGTGTTTTTAGCCAGCCAACCAACCAGCCTGGCCTGAAATATATTTCCATCGATCAAACCATTCATGGAGACATTAAAATTGCAATACCATTGCGATTCTATTGAACTAACACTGATATGAAGTGTAAGATAATTGATATATTTCATTCTACATGGCTTGTTGGGTGGCTAAAGCATAACAGCAAACATCAGCAATTCGGATGGATAGCCTGTGACAAGTTAGCAGACTACACATATCATAAATTTTATATAATGACACTAAAAAAATAAATCTTACTTCCAATGTGCTGATATCAACTTCTGTAAATGGCTCTCCATTTTGCTTGTTTACTAGTTGTGCAACACCTATTACTCTTCTTTCACTGTTAAATATTGGAATAGAAAGTACTCTTCCTGCACGTTTTAATTTTTCTCTACTGAACTAGAAAGATAGATATGAAACACTTTACTGAATTTTTTAAGTTAAGAAAAGAAAGGAAATGAAAAATCTGAGATGTTAATTGTAAAGATTATTGGAATCACATAATTAGGTAATTTAAAAACTCAAAGTGGAAATCAGCTATATAAAATATTTAATTAGAAAAGAAAATGACCTCACATATAATAGCAAGCTTGTTTAACAGAAAACCAACTCTTAATATCTGATAATATTTTGTTATTATTGTTATTATCATGCCACCTCCAGGGAGTCCAAGGACTCATTAGGTGTCCTTTTTAGTCAATGGTGCCTAAATACCTATTATATCTCTCTTTGAATAGATTAACCAAAGGTGCACTCAATATCTAATGGTAGCCCATTCCACACACACTCACCACATGAAGTGAGAACTTGAAACTCACATGCTTCCTAACCACACACATACACACACACACGCCCTTAGTCAGATTTCAGGAATGCATCCCCCAATTTCTATTTCCTCTGCGATAAACTAAAAAATCTCACTTGTATCTACACTGTGATCTCCTTACTAATTTATGTGTTTTTATCTTACCCATCTGTTTCACAGATATATATGAAACAGGCTTTTGGCATGGATAGGAAAGTAGCTGACTGATAGGTATCAGAAACTGATAGATGTGCTAAGTATGAGAGAAGGAGGATTACCAGTTAGGTATCACGGTGTTGTGTACATGGACCATTATTATTTAACTTGTATATTAATGATATTAAGGTTGGACTGGATAAGCAATATACAATTATTTAATTATGATGATGATGCAAATTTAGGGAGGATAACAAGGGTGATATCAGATACAGAATTTTTTCAGGCTGATCTAAAGAAATTCTATGAGCAAATGATAATGAATATCAATTCTATGTTACTAAGTGCAAGGTTATATATATTTTGGACTGAAGATATTGCAAGCAGAGTATTTTATTATTAGAAATTTACTACAAGTGGTCAGTAAAACTGGAGATGTGGGATGATGGTACACAGTTAAAATTTAGGGAATGTACTGCTAAGGTGATTAAGTCATCAGATAACTGTAAGAGAAAACTTACTTGTTGGCACATGGAAGTTTTGCTCCTACTTTACAAGACTTTTATAAAGCCCTATCTTGACTACTATGCTCAGATATGGTCACTAGGGTTCACAGGATATCAGAAGACAGTCAAAAAAAAGATCTATTAACAGATAACAAGGTGATATCTTGCCTATGAAATTACACAGATGAGGACAGATTGAAGGAAATGGTATTCAAAGATTGAGAAATAGACAGAAGAGAGAGAGAGAGCATAAGATAAAAACATATCTTATAGGGATCTTATAATATAGATACTAGTAACATTTTGCAGCTCATGGTAGATGAAGGGAGAACTTTGGTAAATGACAGTCAGATAGGATGCAAGGTCCAAGATCTTCTGATGTGTGGTTAGAATGTATTAAGGTGCAATGAGAGTAATAATAAATATTACTCTAATTATTTATTAAATTCACTTACTGATATGAGTAAACAGTGTAAACTAGATTTCTTTATTAAAACCAGAAGTAGTGGAATTACTGCTAACAGTGCCGAAGAGCATACAACACCAACAAGTGATTTAAGTATGAATGTAAAGGCTGCAGCTGAAAGACCGGAGGAACATATACCACCTAAAATTGATTTATCATTATTTTACTATTTCTTGAGCATCTCCATGAAGTTAGACTTACTGTGGGAGACCCATTGTAACCACTGTTCACACAATACTTATTATTCTTCTTCATCCCACACTCCAAAAAGGCCCGTAGAGTAGATATTAGGAAATATTCCCAATATCTACTCTAAAAATCTTCCACTCAGTCATTAACTGACACTTTACTTTCAGCTCTGTAAATGAAGCACCTTATTCGAGTTTCTGGAATAAGTCCTTCAAGAACTTGCTTTGGTGGACTATTTGAACTGCTGATATGACCAAGCTACATAAGTTGTTTCCTTCAAATCTTAGTAATGATGCTATCTATTTTACTGGAAAAAAGAACTGATTCTTTGTCTTACTTCAAAATTTGTGACATGATCAGTGTATGATATCTTTAGGAGTCATCTATAGCAGTGGTCTCCAAAGTGTGGTACGCATACCCAAGGGGGGGAGGGGGGGTACACGAGTCAATACGTGGGTGTACGTCAAAAAAGTTTTATATTGATAGGAAAAAAATTAAGTAATTAATTCAAGATAAAGAATATTACTTTCTTTAAATTAAACATATATCTAATATAGACAAAGATGTTATAAAGATCCTGTAAACTTAAATTTGCGAGTAGCGTACATTGGGTGACTTTGCACACATAATCGTCCGTGGCAAAGCTGTCATGTTTTTTAAAACTAGGGAGTAAATCTCTTACTTCTTATCATTGCCATTATTTGTAGAGCATCCTAATGTTGACAAGCCCAACTAGAGAAGGATCCTGCTATCTACAGATGATACCACAGTTGTATTAATTATTTGACTATTAGTAGTAAGTTTAACGATTTTTTAGTATATATTGTTTCTGTGCAATTCCAACGCCTTTTTGTGCTTACTTTTACATTTACACTAGAAATAGTGAATTAATATTATCAAAATTGCTTATATTTTTTTAAAAGTGTTTGATATTATCAGTAGTAAATGAATTATATTTAAATTTTACAAATTAACCCTCACAAAATGGATAAATGGTTAAAAAAATTTCCTCCAAAGAAACTCTCTCAATCAATTGGGGGTACGCAATCAAAAAAGTTTGGAGACCACTGATCTCCAAACTTTTTTGGAGATCAGTGGTCTCACTCCTAAAGATGGCACCACATTTCAATGCCAGCAACCTCTTTTCATCTTCTTTTTGGAGGGTCCAAGTTTCACTTCTGTACAGAAGTACTGAATTAACTAGTGTGTCAATAAAGCATAATCTGTTTATAAGCGTAAGTTTGTTATCAGTCCATAGTGGTTTTATTTTTTGGAGTGCTATTATTGCTTTTGCAATTTTTGTTCTAATATCCTACCATCTTTATTAAAGATATTGACTAGGTATTTAAACTGATCAACTTCTTCTATGAGTGTATCCTCGAGTAGGATTTTTCAGTTTCGGCACTTCCTTCTTGGTCTGAAACAGATATTTGTCATTATTTTTAATTTTGGAGTACTTATGGTTAAGCCATATTTTGGCTTATGGATAAGCTAATTTTGTGGTGATTTCCTAAAGATTTGATTTGTTTTCTGCTAGAAGATCAATATCATCAGCAAACTTTAGATGGTTTATTCTTCATCTTCTTCCTACTGTCACTCTAATATCACACAGTTCTTCAGAGGTTCATTTACAACATATTTGAGGAAGCAGGTAAATAACAGTGATAATTTGTTAAATTTCCTAATTTCCATGTTCCATTGGAAAGGGAGTACTATGATTCTCCTTGATTGCAACCATCATTTCAAAAGATGAATGTAGGGATTCAGTCACTTGTATTATTTTACCGTCTATTCTGTAATGTTGCAGAATTTTTCAATGGGTATCATGCCGAATAGAATCAGACCTTTAGTGTTAATAAAATTACGGCACATTATTTTATTATATTCTATGTATTTTTCTACAATGATATGAAGTATAAATGCCAGCCTGGTTGGCATATCCAGCCAAAAGGCTATGGGTTCAAATCCTGCCATGGGCAGGAATGTTTGGATTAACTTGGCAGAGAGTTGCAGAATAGGTGCCCTCCCTTGATGAGTCTTTGAACTCCCTGGAGGTGTCATATAATACTACTACTACTATTAATAATAATAATAAATATATGGTCAATTATACTCCTGTTTTTTCTGAATCCAGCCTGGAAGTCTGAAAAATTGAATTCCATTTTTGCTTTAATACATGAGAATAAGAATGTAAGATTATTTGGTATGCTGTTGTAGGTTGATGTTGTATGAGGAGAATCTTATGAAGATTATCCTCAATTGCTTTGCATTCTTTGGATAATCATTAACTTTTTGTAAACTTTACCTCCTTTTTTTAATGTGTCTGTTCAGATAATTATACTGTTCATTGTTGTTCCTAATGTGTCGAATTGGTTATAATCTTCTCCACTGATCACAAACCTGTAATAATTCTTCGGTAATCCAAAGGTTTACTAATACTGCATTTTCTTCCTAGGATATTTTCAGCTGCTTTAATGACTATCCTTGAAAATTGTTGGTAAGAGTTATCAGGATCAAGAGGGTCAGCAAGAATTTCAGAAAGGGTAGAAGCAAGATTTGTTTTAAATAATTATAATAAATTTAGTTTAATCCTTTATTCAAGTATGAGCAAACAAAGTTTGCACCTGAAAATATCTTCAGGACTGAGGTAAGGTAGTACAATACCGGGCAACTCGGAGCAAAGGTGGACAAGCTAACATCACTCCTATCTCAGAATCTCCCATAATGCAAAATACATCTCCTTTTGGATATGTATAATGTTATGCATTAAGGGAAGGGCCACTACCCAGACCGGTTTCGACCTTTATTGAAATCTCATCAGTGGGAGCCAGGCCCAGAAGTGGAGATACCAAGGCAGGTATCTCCACTTCTGGGCAATGGAGAGGTCATCTTTACCTATAGGAGTTGCCAAAAGGTGTGCCACCTTATTATTAAATTACTCTGGATTTAGAGAAAGATGTTGAAAGTTTATTTTTCACTTAGTTAGACTATAATAAATTTAGTTTAATCCTTTATCCAAGTGTGAGCAGATAAAGTTTGCACCTGAAAATATCTTCAAGATTGAGGTAAGGTAGTACAACACCTTTTAAATAATTCTTTAGTGGTATTTGATTTCAGTTCTGTAAAGTTAAATTTTGTTTTCTTATTTTTCAATCCAAATTTCAACATAAATGTTGCTATCACTAAATTATGGTCACTTCCATACCTATCATACCTTCCCTTAAACTCATTCACTTATGAAGCACCCACAATCACTTCTGGCAAACCAATGCACCCATTGACCATCCTCCAGGTAAAAATCCTAGTCCTAATACGCTTGCTAACAGAATTTCCAGAGGTAATCCTTTGCTCTCACCCTTCCTGCCATGTACTGAAAAAAGTCTTTAGTGTCAATCTATAAAACCACTTTAATAACTCATAGGCTTCTATCATGTCCTCTATTATTCACCTATCAGCTAGTTTTTAAACTAGCTAGTTATTTTTCAGCTAGTTAGTTTGTTTCAGCTAGTTATTATTATTATATTATATTGTATTATTTTATTTATTTTATTATATTATTATTATTAGTTATGAAGAACGGCTGAGGGAATGTGGACTGCGGAGTTTGTTAGATAGAAGATGGAGAGGTGATATGATTCAGACTTTTAAATGGTTGAGAGGAAGTTACAGGGTTGACACTGGGGAGCTCTTTTTTTGGTGGAACAGGGAGAAGAAGAAGGGACCATCCCTGGAAGTTATGAAAGGAAGTTCTGAGCAAGAGGGTGGTTTCTTAGCATGCAGGGTGGTTGAAATGCAGAATGCATTGTCTGATAGAGTGGTGGGAGCATGAACAGTCAATGAGCTGAGTATGATAGACTTTGTGTTTTGTAGGATGGGCCTCCCGACGTACATACCATCGCATACAAAGCTCATCCAACCTTGCCTTAAACTGATTCGATGTCTCTACATTCACAACACACTCAGGCAATGCATTCCACTCACTAACCACTCTCCATGTAAAGGACGTTCTCCTTACTCCTCTGCTCACACCCTCCCTATACAGTTTCTAGGGATGGCCTCTTGTTCTATCCCCTTTCCTATTCTATGAAAAATCTCTTCCATGTCAACTTGATAACAACCCCTGACTAGCTCATATCCCTCCTCCTCCTTTTATTCATCTGATTCTACAATTTACATTGTCTCAATCTGTCCTTGTACTCCACATTTGAAAGACCATTAACCACCTACCTTTGAGAATTTTCTCTGGGCCTTTTAACATATCCTCATCACCATGAAAACTCGGTAACCAAATACATGCACAATAATCCATATGAGGCCTTGATTGGGCATCATATGGATTATTGTGCTATTTATAATTGATGCATTGTAGCAAAAACAATGCAGCAGTTATGATTTTACCATTTTCATTCATTAGCATTATCTTATCATAACCACTCTCCATGCAAAGAGCCTGCTCCACATTCCTTAGCTCACACTCTCTTTATACAGTTTCCAGGAACAGCCTCTTTGTCCTACTTCCCCCCCCCCCATGAAAAATTTCTTCCATGTTAACCACATAACAATCCTTGACCAACTTGTATGTCTCAATTATATCTCCTCCTATTTACAAGGCTCTGCAAATTACATTCCCTCAATCTGTTTTCATACTCTGCTTTCCCCAAACCAGTTACTACCTCTGTGAATCTTTCTCTGGACCCTTTCTAACATATCTTCGTTACTATGAAAACCAAGTGACCAAATCTGTGCACAATAATCCATATGAGCCTTGATCAAGGCTTTATACAATGGAACTATAATCTTTTTATTTCTGCATGCCAGGGTCCTCTGCATCGTTGCCATTATACAATGTAATGACTTCACAACTTGTGCAATGTGGTCTCTGAACTTCAGGTCCCTGTCCACCACTGTTTTCCCACCAAGTGTCCTAGATGATTCCCTGACTCTACAAGTCTTAGGATAATAATAAGTGTATACTTTGCATCCCATTACTGGGTATCCTCACCCCATTTAAGAATAGTAAACAGATCAGAATTTAAAACATTTGTCATGGAGGATCTTGAGGCTTCTAACGACTGGCATTGCATTTCTCAAATGAGAGGGAAGACTGAAGTATACTTTTGTCAAAATCTATTCCTCACTCTTCAACATACTCTTATACAACCACTAGGGATGTCTTGTTATTATCCTCTTTTTCTCTATTCTATGAATAATTTGTCCACTAATATGGACAAATTAAATCTAATAAAATTCTGTCACTAACTGAACTTCTCTGTCATATCACTTCTCATCCAAGGACATGATTTAAATTCCCTTCACCTCTCCTCACAATAAACATTCCAGTGCAAATTATTCATTTCTACTGTCTCTCTCTCTCTCTCTCCAGAGTTTCTCATTACAAAGTGTAATTCAATTTGTGAATAAGATGCCATATATAATCTGATCAAGACCTGATACAATGGAGCAGCTACCTTATTGACTTTTTCAGTTAATGTACTTCTCACTCAACACAGCAGTAACTGCATTACTGCAATGTCCTCTGAAGTCCAGGTCCTTATCAACTATGTCTGAGATCCCGAATTTCATCCATCGCTTGGATCTCATCTCTCAAGCTTCCTTTTAATCTGACCAAATGGGCTTCGCATTGGCATTACTTCTTACTACTTCCTACACAGTTTTCTGCAGAGACACTGTTTTCTCATATGCAACTTGTTGGTATCTGTCAGACAACCGATTCCTTGTCAATCTTGCCATTTCACCTGTCAATCTATTAGGTCCTCATCTCCCTCAGTTTTAACACCAAAGTGCTATGTGACAATCTGTCAAATGCCTTCGAAGTCAAACAATATTGACAAATCTTCTTTATCAAATGCATGCATTATACACCAAAAAAATGAACAGTAAACAGTTAAAGCAAGAGTTCTTACCTTAACAGCATACAAGATTTATTGTGCGGCACTATTTTACACCTTTTGGACATTGTTTCCTATTGCAAAATTTTAATTCAATAACCAGGAAAGAAGCACAATCAACTATTGTGCAGATTCTCTAAACTGCAGTTATACATCACACAGCTCTATAAGATGATTTACATCATTTTAAGGTTTAATGGAATAAATACAGCACATATAAAAAATTGAGCAACACATCTACTCATTCCTATATTTCATCTTAGTCACTGAGACATCATCAGGGAAACAATATTAAACTGCAAAAAACAATATGTGGAAAAGATTAGACTGAAAGCCTGAAATCCTATGATGGGTGACCTCTATGGATGACGTTGGCTACCCTTAGTTGTGTTGGGTGGGAAGCCTAAGAATTCAAGTTTCTCAAATCTTGGGAAGTTTAATACAACCATATTAGTAAGATTAGGTTGATTTTTTTAAAATCTGTTGCTGATTCAAAAAAAAAAAGTCTTTTACATTTGTATTTTTTGTGGTGAAGCATAGTAGTTTTTTTCCATTTGATTCTCTGCAAGATATCCAAGACATGGTCAGCAAGCTCTGACTAACCATACTTATGGTGACAGATGTATATACCTTAAAATGAGTTCAAACCAGCATGTAAGTCTAAATAGTCAATTGTCAATACTATATAGAGTAGGCATAGCATGCAAAGCTAAACAACAGAGTAAGTGGAAACATTGTTTATCAATGGAACTCAACTGGCTAGCCTTCTTGAAAAGGTATAGGGACACTGGAATTATTCCAATGTATTAAGCTGAAAATTAAATTTCACTCTTCCAAAACTCTTTGTATCTACAGGCACACTAACTTTGTTTTTCTGCGTGAGCAGATCTGTGTAACACATGCTACTCTATCTGCTATCAACACTGCCATTAACTCTCTCCAAGCAGAACTATCATCCATTCTTAATCCTAATCTTTGGTCTATTCTCTTTAATATATCTGATAAATTGGCCTGTAAAGAATGTCTAAAGTAAAGGAGAAACACATTAAGAAATATAACAATCTATGTAGATTTTTTTCTCAGCCTCAGAATCAGCTGTTCAAGTTGTCACAAACCTTTCATCTAAAAGGCTTGATGGCCTCAACTCAGCCACAGCTTTGCAGTAGCTTCACATCAAGTTTCATCTTTAGACTTCATGCTGCATATAGAACATGGCATTCACAACTTTCCTCCTGCCATCACCAACAATATCAAGCTTGACATAGCAATTATCCTTTCTCAAGCTTCGCAACCCAGAAGAAATCTCTCTAACAGCCAGCTTCTATCTCTCTGTAAATCATACAAAGAAAGTAGCATAATAATCACTAGAGCCAATAAGGGTAATTCTACTGTGGTCATCCATACCAGTGAATATAATCAGAAAATGAATATATTGCTCAGAGACTACATTACTTATGAATCAATGGATCAAGATCCCACTAATTCTCAAAAGAAAACATTAAAAGGCTTCTTAAAAATGTCACATCTTGGCCTCCTGAAATATTTAATAAAACTTAAACCATTTAGTCCCCTTCTCCATACATTCAATCACCAAAAATTCATACGCCACTTACAGGTTATACTTCTTTTATTAAAAATTCCTCTCATTTGAAATCTTTAATCCAAAATTTATTTTTAGATAATAGCAATATCATGATAAGCTTAATGTTACCTCTCTTTTTACTAATATCCCTCTTCCTGAATGTTTAATTTATGACTTCTACATTCCTTCAACCTTGGTATTTCTTCTGGGTATGGTTCCTACTGATGAGACCTCAATAAAGGTTCAAACTGGTCTAGGTAGCGGTCCTTTCCATAATGCAAACATTATACATGTTCCAAAAGGAGGATGCTTTGCATTGTGGGATACTAAGGCAATTGATGTGAAGTCATTAGCCTCTTATATATATATATATATATATATATATATATATATATATATATATATATATATATAAAAGTATAAGAAAGTATAACAAAAACCTTTAATAAATCACGACTAGTTTCATCGGTGCTCCGACTTCTTCAGGTGAGAAAGAAAAAACAAAGACTTATAAAAATAACAAGGTAAAAAACATGGACTCTCCAGCTTAATAAAAAGAAGTAGAATAGTAACAGTCATATTTGATAGGTGACCGCGTGCTACCGTTGGCATGAGTTGAATGTGTGCAACAGCTAATTTTAGAGCGCCAGTACTGGATTACTGCGCTATGGGAATCAGGCAAATTGTAGCTTAGATTGTTGTTCAAGTGTGAAGGGTCCAGAACTATTTCTTTTGATTCGATAATTCTTCTTTCAAATTCATCCTTGCATATATATAAATTAGCAGTGCATTCCCAATCAACTTGGTGTGGCTGTTCTTCAAGGTTAGAGTTTGCCGAGAAGAGGACATGACTGGAAAGGGCGCTCGCTGGTGTTCTACTGTAAGAGATGTCACGTCTATGTTCCTCAAGACGAAGTGAAACGGATTTATCTGTCTGGCCAAAATAAGGTTGACCACAGTCACACAAAACTTTATAAACACCAGGAAAATGCAGTTGATTGTGTTTTGGTTTTGGTCGACTCAGAAAAGAAACAAAGTTTTGGCAGAGTAGTATAGTCGGTCTTTATGTTGAATTTCTTCAAACTCCTAGATAGTTTTGGGGTAAGAGAGCTGACAAATGGTAACTGTATATGAGTGATAAGGTTGGACAAGGTTTCTAAAAAAATGTTTGCTCTTTTAACTTACTGCATCAATTCCAGCTATTTCTGCTATGAAGATAAAATATACAAACAAATTAGCTATGGGTAGCCCTCTATCCCTAGTCTTCGCTAACATTTTTCTAGAAGATTTTGAAGAGAAAGCTATTTCTTCTGCTACTTTAAAACCTAAACTGCAAAACTTCTTAAACCATTTAAATAATCAACATCAGAACATTAAATTCACATCAGAACTAGAGATTAACAGCATTCTCTCCTTCTTGGATCTAAAGATCAGCAGATTACCTGACTGTCTTAAATTTTCAATTTTTCAAAAAACCACCCACACTGATAGATATTTACATGGCTCTTCTCATCACTTCCCTCCTCAGAAACTGGGCATCATCTCCACCCTTGCCCATCGAGCAAGATGTCTCACTTCCACAGAAGAAGACCTTCAAACAGAGCTTAACTTCCTGAAAAACACCTTCTTAAATAATGGATATTCGTCTCATAACATCACTAAACGTTTGAGACCACACCAACATCCTCAACGAGAAGATGATTCCAACCCTATCACTCATATACAGTTACCATTTATCAGCTCTCTCACCCCAAAACTATCTAGGATTTTGAAGAAATTCAACATAAAGACCGACTATACTACTCTGCCAAAACTTCATTCTTTTCTGAGTCGACCAAAACCAAAACACAACCAACTGCATTTTCCTGGTGTTTATAAAGTTTTGTGCGACTGTGGTCGACCTTATTTTGGCCAGACAGATAAATCTGTTTCACTTTGTCTTGAGGAACATAGACGTGACATCCCTTACAGTAGAACACCAGTGAGAGCCCTTTCCAGTCATGTCCTCTTCTCGGCAAACTCTAACCTTGAAGAATGGCCACACCAAGTTGATTGGGAACGCACTGCTAATTTATATATATGCAAGGATGAATTTGAAAGAAGAATTATCAAATCAAAAGAAATAGTTCTGGACCCTTCACACTTGAACAACAATCTAAGCTACAATTTGCCTGATTCCCATAGCGCAGTAATCCAGTACTGGTGCTCTAAAATTAGCTGTCGCACACATTCAACTCATGCCAACAGTGGCACGCGGTCACCTATTCAAATATGACTGTTACTATTCTACTTCTTTTTATTAAGCTGGAAAGTCCATGTTTTTTACCTTGTTATTTTTATAAGTCTTATGTTTTTTCTTTCTCACCTGAAGAAGTCGAAGCACCGATGAACCTAGTCATGATTTATTAAAGGTTTTTGTTATACTTTCTCGGGTTCTAGTCAGTTAAATTAATTTTATAAATATATATATATATATATATATATAAGAGGCTAATGAGGATATATATATATATATATATATATATATATATATATATCCTCATTTATATATATATAAAGCTTTAACCACCTTTACAATGAGTTGCCCTGGTGTTGTACCATCTTTAGACTTGAACTTTGTTTCAGGCGCAAACTTAATTGTTTGCATACTTGGGATTAGGAGCTAAAATAACCAAGCATATAAAATTGCTTGGTTATCCTAATATACAATATACCCAAGTTAAAAATTTATTCCCATATATATATATATATATATACTGTATAAGGGTTTATTTATATATACAGGTAACCCTCGCATAGCGTGGATGTTAGGTTCCACAAAAATGCCACGTTCAATAAATCACCAATAAATCACGTTATGCGAGACTCAGATCACATAGAAAAAGTAGGGTTAGGTTCCGAAATCGTTTTTTTTTTTTTAAGATTATATAAACAATGACATCCAACAAAAAAAAATATTTTTATTTAATTCAGGTAATTCATGCATGTTAAGAAAACATATAAACTATGAAACAAATACATAGTATAAAATTATAAAAAATTATAAATTGTACATAAACTTCATTGTATATAATGCATAAATGGTTTAGGCAAAATAAAATAAAGTGTATATTTTAATCGTCATCACTCTCTTCAAAACTAACATTTCGTAGATGTTCTTTATTTACGAGTGGCCAGACATCTTCATCATTTGAAATCTCTTGTACATCATTTGTATAATTCTCATTGCATACTTCGGCTGGTGTAGTTATCAAGAAGTCAGTAATAAGACCTTGCTTACCACTATGCTGCAATTTTTTATTATGTTCATAATACGGAGCTAAACAAATATCCAATTGTCTTGTGAATTTTTCGGAGCGCTCCACTGAGAGATCATCATCTATAAAATAGCTTTCTTGTCAAGTCCAATCCTTCTGCTAATTTCTTTAAACTGAATTCTATAACAGATTCATCGCAATCAGAATCTTTGGCAAACTTTCCCCGCCATTTGGTTCGACATCATCTATTAATTGTACCAGTTCCTCCTCATTTAAATCTATTTCCCCATCGATTAATTCACTATTGAAGAGATTGGAGCACTTATGAAGAAGTTTGTAAAGGTTGAGTCTCATGCGGTGATCGAAACCGAATGTATCTTCAGTCTTGTTCAATTGTTACCTTTCAGTTTACAGTGGGTGGGTTTATCCCTATTAACAAACGCGTACATCGCAAAAGCATTCTAAGTTGCCATTACTATAAAAAAAAATTTTTTTACATAAAAAAATTTTTTTTACATAAAAAAAAGCATTACATATTGTATGTAACTCACCAAAAAAAAAAAATGCTCAGATTGAGATTAACACACTTATGATTTTTAATGCGCTTTCCAGACAGAAAATGAAGACAATTTTCAACAATGAATACTTTATATGGTAAACAACTGACGTACATGCATGCTAAAGGGTATTTCCCCTAATATAAATTCGCTACTTATAACTACATGCGCGATACGGGCAGATGCAAATTTAATGAAGATAAAATTTGATTTTGAAGTCACGCGTTGAAAAATATATGAAAAGATAAAGATAAAGGGTTACTACAATTTGTAGTCCATCTTATATCAAAACCGCGTTATATAAGTAACGTGTTCAACAAGGGATACTACAATTTGTAGACTACATTATATTGAAACCGTGTTGTATAAGTACCACGTTATATGAGGGTTACCTGTATTTTTATATATATACATAAATAGCCCAGTTGTGAAGATACTTCACATGCAAACTTTGTTTGCTTGCACTTGGATGAAGGATTAAACCAAGATTATAATTTAATCTTTAAACAAATTACAACATAACCACAGATATTTTGTACTAAAAAAAGCAGTACATCATCAGTGTAAAAACAAGCAAATCAAAGAACAGGAATACAAGGTACATACAACAATCATTTTACCATTAAAAACAGTTGCTGCGAGCTAGAAATTGATATTAATAAATAATATATTATTATTATTACGGGTATCTCCATGGAGTCAGTAGACTCGTCGCGGGAGACCCAAACCATCAAAACAATATCTATCATATCTGTTCTTGAATTCATTTACAGACGAAGAACTCACAACTGAGTCATGCAATGCACGCATTCACCACCCTCCAGGTGAAAAACCTCATTCTCACACCCTTGTTAACCATACTTTTCCTTAATTTCTAGAGATTAATTTCTAGTTAGTGGGATAGAATGTGTAGGTTATAGTGTGTTTAGGAGGGACAGAGAGAATAAAATGGGGGGAGGGGTATTATTGATGATAGCTGATGAACTGCAGCCAAGGAGAATTGAAGTTGTATCGCAGGATAGTGAAAGGAGCTCATTTGAGGCTATTTGGTGTGAGATTGAGACTGGCAGAATAAAATATACAGTTGGGTGCTGCTATAGACCAGGTGATGGAATAGATGGTGGAGATAGTATGCATAGGGAAATTGATGAAATGAGTGGAAGGAGGGTAATTATTATGGGCGATTTCAACTATGGTAACACTGATTGGAAGGAGGAGAGGACACATGTGAGGAAGGAAAAGGATTTTATTCAATTATTAAGGGATAACTATCTGAGACAGCATGTAATTGAAAATACTAGGGGTGTGAGAGTGCTTGACCTGGTAACAGCATCTGAGAATTTGACTGTAATGAATATGACCATGTTGCCACCTATTGGTGAGAGTGATCATAAGGTCTTGACCTGGGAGGTGGCAAAAGGTGTGGAATTTTCGATTAAGACAGGGTATATGTGGAATTACCGTGCTGGCAAGTATGACAAGCTTAGGAGATTGCTTGGATCAGTGCCATGGCATGTACAACTGCAAGGGCTGGACGTCAATAGAGCATGGGAAGTGGTCAAGGAGCATTTACAGGAGGTAATGGCTGATTGTATACTTAGGGTCCGAATAGTAAAACAAGGAGGGGTTAAATGGATGAATAACACCATTAAGCTTGATCTGCAAAAAAAGAAACAACTGTGGAGGGAATTTAAAGAAAGGGGGTGACCTGCAGGCACACGAACGGTATAAAGTGCAGGCCAGAAAGGTAACCAGTGTGGTAAAAAAAGCAAAAGCGGATTATGAAAGGAAACTAGCTTTGCAAGCAAAAGAGAATCCAAAACAGTTCTTTCAATATGATGCAAGCAAGAAAAAAACTGTACACGGCAAAATGATTTTAAGGAATGACGATGGTAAGGAGATCATTGAATCAGTCGATATAGCGGAGTTACTGAGCACGCACTTTGCAAAAGCATATCATCCAGGTGGTGACATTGAAAAATGAAGGAACCATTAGTTTATACGGGAATAGTGATGAATGAAGTGGAGGTGACTAGTCTATTACAGAACCTTAATGTGAACACACATGTGGGATTGGATGGTATACCGGCACGGGTCTTGCGTGAAGCGGCTAAAGAATTATCAGTGCCCTTGACCATGTTGTTTAATCTGAGTCTCAGGTCTGGCTTAGTCCCGAAGGTGTGGAAAGAGGGGAAAATAGTTTCACTGGATAAAGGAGGATCCAAGACTACGGTTGCAAATTACCGACCGATCAGCATATCAGGAGTCGTTGTCAAGGTCTTAGAGAAAGTAGTCAAGGGAAAAATACAGGAATGGATTGATGAAAACGAGATACTGTACAGGGGACAGCATGACTTTGTGAAGGGTAGATCATGCTTCAGTAACTTGCTCAAGTTTTATAACAAGGTGACGGCTGAACTGGATAAGGGAAATGGGTTTACAGTGATACTGCTGGACCTGGCAAAGGCGTTTGACAGGATACCACATGGAATACTAATCCGTAAACTACAACATATGGGAATGGATATAGGGTTGGTGAGATGGATAGGTGGTTGGTTGATGGAGAGATATCAAAGAGTAGTTTATTCAGGAGTAGAGTCCAAAAGACGGCCTGTGACTAGTGGTGTGCCGCAGGGTTCTGTTCTTGGACCACTGCTGTTTAATCTGTTCATTAACGATATAGGGAAGGATCTAAGTGGAACAATTCATTTGTTTGCTGATGATGCAAAGTTGGGTAGGGCAATAGTGAATGCAGAAGATGTCAAAGTCTTGCAGGATGACTTAGATAGATTGGAGTTCTGGGCTAAGGAGAATGGATGTCAATTTAATGTGACAAAATGTAAGGTTATGCATTTTGGGGTGAAAAGATTAGCAGCAGTATACCACATTGGTGGAACTGTACTCCAAGAGATTGATGAGGCCAGGGACTTGGGAGTGTTGGTGGATAGGGAGATGAAGTTTAGAGGGCACACTGCAAAAGTAGCTAAATCAGCTCATCAACTCACTTGGTTGTTGAAAAATACCTTGACGAGCAGAGACAAGCAAGTTATTGTACCTCTGTACCGAGCCTTGATAAGACCTCATCTCGACTACTGTGCCCAGATTTGGTCACCTTGGTTCCTTCTTGATGGGGAGGAGGTGGAGAGGATCCAGAGGCGAGTGACTAAGATGATAACAGGTCTATGGAATGAACCATATGAGAACAGGTTGAAGATTTGTGGGTTGCAGAAACTAGTTGATAGGAGGAAAAGGGGAGATATGATTGAGACATTCAAATTGCTGAAGGGATTCTATAGGATTAATTCAGAGGATATTTTTGAGATCAGGACTGGTGGTGGGAGAACTAGGGGACACCTATGGAAGCTGGGCAAGAGTGTGGTTAGCAGGGGTGTTAGAGCTGGGTTCTTTACTTTTAGAGTGGTAAATGAGTGGAATAAGCTGCCAGAGTCTGTTGTGGGTGCTATGACGGTGAACGAGTTCAAGACAAGGTATGATAGATACTGTGAGAATGTAATCGCATAGTTGTGTGGACATGATGTTTAGGGCCTCCCTCGATGAGTCTAAGGACTCCTGGAGTCGCCCGAAATAATAATAATAATAATAATAATACTTTTCCTTAATTTCTAGAGATGACCTCTTGTTCTTCCATCACTATCACACAGCTGAAACATTTCCCCTGCATCAATCTTATAAAAACCTTTTAGTAATTTAAATGTTTCTATCATATCCCCTCTTCTCTGCCTATCAACCAACCTCTGTAATCCACAAGCTCGCAATCTATCTATGTAAGGAGCATTTTTTACATCACTCACCAACTTAGTCACTCTCTTCTGAACCCTTTCCACAACCTCCTCATCTCAAAGGAATCCGGGTGACCAGACCTGAGCACAGTAATCCAAATGTGGAAGTATCTACACTTTATAAAGGGGAATAATAACCTCTTTATCTCTGGATGTTAGTGTGTTCCTCAATAACCAAGTAATCCTATGTGCAATCTTGGACACCTTAGCAATGTGTCCCCTGAGCTTCATCTCCCTATCTACCAACATCCCTAAGTCCCTAGCCTCATCAATCTCTTGGAGTACCGTTCCATCAATGTAGTACACAGCAGGTAATCTTTTAATCCCAAAATGCATAACTTTACACTTTTCCACATTGAACTGACATCCATTTCCTTTTGCCCATTTTGCCAGCTTATTTAAATCATCCTACAAACTCTCAACATCGGTTTGATTTTTTATTGTGCCACCCAACTTTGCCTCATCAGCAAACAACTGAATATCTCCCTTTAAGCCATTTCCTATATCATTTATGTACAAATTAAGCAACAATGGCCCAAGCACAGAGCCCTGAGGTACACCACTGGTCACCT